>NC_060167.1:23036778-23093696 GCF_021292245.1 Micropterus dolomieu
TAAATAGTGTGAATTCCCTCTTACCAACACTTTGGTCTATATATAAAGATATTTCAACAAAATATCTCAAACTTGATTAAAATACATTTTACTTTTGACGACTGATTAACATTTGTTTTATATTTACTGTATTACAAGTTGTGTTCAAACATTGCCATTGCTTTGATGTGGAACAGAAAGCTGAGAAAGGTGTCTAATGAGCTAGTAGACAAGATGGATTCTCTGAGTCTGGATGAATCCAAGAACGGCACCGAACAGAGGTTGTCGCAGTTGGAGAACGTCTTCTCTTTCTCAACCGCTGACTCCTCTACTTTCCCCAAGAGCCAATGTCAAGAATTTATCCAACAAATTCAACACCTTCCCCCAGGTAAAAAATACTATACTCTCTTGATCTCAGCAAAATGTATCCACTTTCATATTTGATTCCAGCCAAATATGTGGTTTGCACATGCCAGTAATGCTACTGTAAACTGTACTTGCACTTTCTTGTCTTGTCCATATCCTGATTTCATTCAGATTAATAGATGCTTTTGTGCTTGATAAGTTTATGTAATTTCTCCTTTCCCTCTGTGCATCTTGTTCAGGGGTGACTGTGTGCGTGATGTCTGTGCTTGGAGTAAAACCTGGTGAGATAGGCGACAGCATCATACTGTCACGTCTTGAGAAGGGATCTGTCCCTGTCACCGTTCACATCCCCACATCTAAACAGCAGGTGAAGACAATGAATAATACAGGATGGTGGCCTCAATCTGAAACCAGACAGTTGTCGTGTAAATACATGGCTTTAGCAATATGGAGATGCTAGTTACTTTACAATGTAGCCATACTTACAATCTCATTTTGTACCAGCAGTATCAAGCAGCCTAACTGAAAGAGAGAATATCTACTGCAGCAGTAGTTGAATTAAATATAAAGTCATCTATCTAGAGCTGCAACGATTAATTGATTACTTGTGAACTATTAAATTAATCTGCAACTATGTTGAAAATATGACATTTGAGGACATCATCTTAGACTTTTGGAAACGTTGATCTGCATTTTTCACAGTTTGAATAAGGGGGGCCTTAAAGAGACAGGAGCATCTACAGATTGTTTCAGACAGAGGCTGAAATAGGGCCTGTATGTATGTATGTATGTATGTAACTTTGAATCATGCAAAGCTGCCATAGAGGAGTCACAGAACTACAATATTGGCCTGGAAATGTAGTATAATAGGTCTCCTTTAACATCCCAGATTTAAAATTCTGTCTTTGTGTCTCTGTGTTATTCAGCACCCGATCAGTTGGCTGGTGCAGGAGATAGATAGTATTCAGGTGGAACAGAAGGTCGTGAGCTGTGTGTCTGAGAAAGCCAAGTGGTGGGAGGGCCGCCGGGCGCTCGACTCTCGTGTTGAGGTAAGTGGTGAAGAACGAGGGTACTGCTGGGAAGTCAGAGGGCTTCACAATGCCCGTTTTATAAAGTTAGTTTAACTTCAGGTTATACACTTTCACTAACACATGTAGAATACGAAAACAGGACACAAACAACATTTTTAGTCAAGTTGATTACAAAATGTCTCTTAAAAGTTCTTTAAACCATCTTTCAGCAACTTTTGACAGAGATGGAGGGATTGCTGGGATGCTGGAGGAGCTTTCTCTTACCCCATTCATTGCATCCTGAGCTCACCAAACAGACCCAGCACCTTTGCAAGTCCTTGTCTGCAAAGGGAGTGACAGTCAGTGAGGAGATGTTGAAGGTGTGTGGTGCTTTTTTTTTTTTTTGTTGTTGTTGTTTTTTCTCCATGGACCTTAATCATCTGACCTTCCTTTCTGTCTTGGTCTCAGAATCAGCTGGAAAAGGAACAGCAAAGCAACAACCACTAACACTACTTAGTTGTGTTTCAGGCTGTGCTGTCTGCCTCTCCGGTGCTCTCCCAAGAAGACCTTAAAAGATTTGCTCTGGGAGTTTCTCCACAGTGGGACATAGAGTGTGACCAGCTTCTCCGTACAGCTGTGTCTCGACTCGCTGACAGAGACGAGCCCCACAGTCACATGGTTCTCATCCTGGACAAGGTTGGTTTCGTCATTTCTATTAAATATTGAATTTACCTACAGTCTGATTTGTACATAAATGGGCTTTTTGAGAGAGAATATCTCCAAAGCACTGTAATGCTAAGGTATCGACTTGTGTCCCGTTTCCTTTGCAGTACCTTCAGAAGTTGCCGTGGGAGAGCATCTCCATCTTAAGAACTCGCTCTGTCAGCCGGATGCCTTCCCTGCACTCACTTATTGGACTGAGCATTCAGAAAGAGGTGAGTTTAAGCGCCATTACTGTGCCAATTTTCCCTGTAGTGCAGATGTATTTAAATATTTTAATCTTCCCTTTTAGACTGAGTCTCAGTCTATCCTGAAGCAAGGTGTGGATACAAGGCAGGTGTTTTATGTGCTGGACCCTGACGCCAATTTAGGACACTCTCAAGACCGATTCAAGGAATGGTTTAGCAGGTGAGAGCAGTACTCATAACCGTTTTAAAAGTGATCCATTTGATTTGTCTGCATGTCTTTCTGTCACGGGTCTGTTTTCCTTCCCATTTATTACATTACTGTTCTAATTGAAGTAAACCGGACTGGGAGGGTGTGTGTGGAGTTGCTCCTGACTCGGGTCAGCTGGAAGAAGCAGTTGCCAATAAGGATCTTTACATGTGAGTTTGTGACAATCTTAAATAGTCTGATAGGGAGAGGAAATAATAACAGTGTTAGATGTTGAAAATAATAAGTTCATTCAAAATCCAGTTCTATAGAATACAATATTTTGCACTGAAATTTGTAAAGCATTGGATTGGACACAATCAGGATTATTAAATTGATCTGCAACAATTTTGATAACTGATTAATCCTTGAAGTCATTTTTAAAGCAGAAATGCCAAAAATTAATTGAAAAGGGAACATTTGCTGGTTTTCTTCATCTTTATATGAGAATAAAGAGAATAGCTTTTGGACAGTGGAAACTAACAACTTTATAGATGAGATGTAACCTAGGACTCCAAAAACCTTTGAACATTTTTCACTATTTTCTGACATTTTATAGACATAACGATTAATTGTTTAACTGCGAAAATAATTAGAAGATTAATCTAATGAAATGAATCATGAGCTGCAGCCCTATTAAAAACCCTTGTCTGTTCAACTAAGACAGAAGTTGTCTTCTGAGTTGGATAAAATTTAACAAACACTGTTTTTTTGTTTGTTTTGTTTTTTATTTGCTGTATATTAAGCTCTTTGATTTGTACATCTGTTTTACTTTACATCTTCTCTATGTCCCTCTTACCCCGGGGTGCTGCAGTTACGTGGGACACGGTGCAGGTGCACGGTTCCTAGATAGTCAGGCTGTCCTGAAGCGGCAGATGAGAGCAGCCTCTCTACTTTTTGGTTGCAGTAGTGCTGCGCTGGCAGTGCGTGGGGATCAGGAAGGACAAGGCATCATCCTCAATTACCTCATAGCAGGATGGTGAGATATGTCTTTACTTGCAATTGAATATGAATTAGTTAATACTGTCCTATTAATATATAATGTTTGTTGTAGACTTCACTAGCAGACTTCACTGGAATTATTTTATTTTTGAGGGGGAAGGTTAAATACCAGCAACTTGATGAATCTCATTTACCACATTAAATATCAACTTCACAACAACACCGCTGAACAATATGCAGTAGATAATGTCAAGTACTCTGAACAGGAGTCACATCTAAGAATGTTGTCTTCTCAGTACTATTAGAGACCAAACATATTTTTGACTGGTTTGCGGAAAATAAGACCCCTGTCTTTCTGTGGAAACCATTACAACATTATAAGGCATATAAATGGGTTGGTATTTGGAATAGTTATAATTTAATTTAATGCTCTAGACTCCTGTGGTGTCTGTCATGAATTATTATTTTATTTTATTTTTCCTCCTTAGCCCCTTTGTTTTGGGAAACCTGTGGGATGTGACCGATCGGGATATTGATCGCTTCACTAAAGCCTTGTTGGAGTCCTGGTTATCCGCTGGGTCTGGAGCTCCCCTCCTGGATTATATGGGTCCATCACGTCAGGCCACACACTTGAAACACCTCATAGGAGCTGCACCTGTTGTCTATGGTTTACCAGTCCACCTGCTGTAGGTGGAAATTCTTCTAAAAACAGCATGTATACAATCTATGCAGTATCTAAGTTTATTGTTTCAGCACACAAGCTGAAGGATGTGACTTTAACTTGAATTTTAAACCTTGTTTTGGTACAATTAAAGTACTGCATTTCATTTTATTTAATCCAACGCTTCCATTTTTAAACCAATGTTATGATAGTGTGAATGATTTTAAATATCCTGCTTACTTTTAATAAGTGTTTGAATGCATTTAATGTGTTGATTGAACAACAGTTTTTGAATAAATGTGTTCTCAAGCACAGTCAGTGTCTGCGTTGTGGAAATTGTATCTAGTCACATTTTTGCGAAGAGCTGGGGGCAGCTGAAAAATTTTATTTTCTGTATAATCTTTGAACAAGAAAAATCTGCTGTGTTTTATGTGAACAATCAATATACTATGGGAACAAGTCAAATACACATAGTTGTTCTTACAGTGTATATTTCCTTGAGGTACTATTCTCATTAAAACTAAAAGCTGTAGATCTAATTCCTAACTGATAGAATCCGAGGTTTTGGCTAACAGGGATTTCTTTTGAATACTTTTACCTCATTATTTGAAGCTTTTGTCATGTTTCAACCATAGACTGTAGGTTTCAACATGACATTACTTTGGATGTAAGTGGTATAAGAAGCATCCGCTGTAAAAAAGCCAATTTGCATGAGGTGGTCAGAAGCGATGGCCGTAGAGCAGAAGTATGAAGGTTATCAAGAAAACCAATATTAATGAGATCATTTAATGTTTCATTTCAATTGTACTGTGATTTTTCTTAAACGATGCCATTTTTATTTGCAATTTTATTTGAAAAAATATACAATTTTCTGCGCTTTTGTTCAGTCCCAATTGGACAGTAAACTTTCATTTTAAAATGTAGCTAGTGTAACCATAACACTGATATGACTTATCTTTAGGGGTATAGTGAAAATGATTAATCAATAAAGATTTTATTTCATTTTTATTGCTGATAGAAATAATGCATTTTAGAAACTTTTTTTTTTTTATTTATGACCTATGCGTGTATTTTATTTTATACGGCTGTCATGCATTTAAATGAAAATGTTGGTGTTGTTTAGATCAATTAAATTATTATTAAACAGTTTAAGCGCGTTTCAGTTAAAACCATAGACTGTATAAAACAGGTTAGTTAAAACATCCGAAACGTTCAACATTCTTCGGGAAAGTAGCGGGTGCGTCTCATGTCTTGTCCACGAGGCGGCAGAGTGTCAGACTAATGACCCGGAAACACAATCACTTAGGGTCATTTGGCATCGCGCTTCCAACATGGCGGTGAATCTCACAGACCTCTCCCTGCCTCAATTAGAGGGACTAAAAACCCAACTAGATCAGGTAATATTAAAAGGTTTAGTGTATTTCAGTCTTGACTGTGTTGTTCGATATCGACTTTATGAGGCAGATAATCTGCGTGAAGACGGGAGGGTGTGCTAACTTAGCTAACACCTCTGAAGCTAACGTTAGTTAAATACCCACCCGGTGTGTAACTTAATATTTCACGCGTTTTCAACGGTAAAAAAAAAATGCTTTAAAATGTTAGGTGTGGGCACATTGTTATTCTTCAAGTAAATCAGTGCGTTTGAGTTATTCAGATAGCTGACAGGTGTGGTTTTGTATGCAATGGGTGTGATCGCTTTGTTTTTTATCTGACATCCAGTTGTGTTTTTGTCGTTCATTTTAATGTTTTGCAGGAGATTGAGTTCTTGACGTCTTCAATAGGTCAGCTCAAAGTTGTCCAGACAAAGTATGTTGAAGCAAAAGAGAGTTTGAATGTGCTGAACAAGAACAATAAAGGTGAGTAAAATAAGTTTTGTGACCAGGCTTTGAAAAGAGTGTAATAATTGAGAAAATAAATTTAGCTTACTAGTGGTTCTTCATTTGTCATGAAGAATAACAAACAATAACTTTGTCCTCTCTCGTGCAGGAAAAGAACTGCTCGTGCCACTTACCAGCTCTGTATCCTTCCTGTACCGTGGAAGTCCCAGCATTTCATGTTTTGTGTGATTTGCTTGAAATGAAGTTATGTAGCTCTTGAGATGTGCGTACTTGTCCTTGACATTTCTACTTCTCAGATGTACGTCCCGGGATCCTTACACGACGTGGACAATGTTTTAGTCGATGTGGGGACAGGATACTACGTCGAAAAGGCAAATATATTTGCATTTGAAAATCCATAAATATTATCGTTTACAAATTATTTATTTAAATGTATTCAAATAATGTAGAACAGTTATCTTAACATGTGTACATTTGAAATTTATACTTAATTTGTCTGTCTCTGTAGAAAGTGGAAGACTCAAAGGCATTCTTCAAACGCAAAATAGACTTCCTCACAAAGCAGATAGAGAAAATTCAGCCTGCCCTTCAGGAAAAACATGCCATGAAACAAGGTAAGCATACAGTGCAGAATGTAACTATTTGGACTACATATGTTTTGGTTCTATAGTCTTGTATGCTGGATGTGACAAACAATAAGGTTTAATTTAAGAGTGTTCAGATCCATATTGGGTGAACAGTGCAGGAACTGTAGCCCTTTCTATAGGTTTACAAGACAAAGTCCCACAATACAAATGAAATAAGTTTGCTAGTAAAAGAGAAGATAATGCTTTATTGATCTCCCAGAGGGGATATTCAGGTGTTCCAGCAGCACGAAGACAGACAGAGAAACATAAAATAAAATGTCTATAAAGTAAGAATACAATAAAATAGAAATTATACAAGAGCAATTAAACTTACAGGCAGTATCAGTACATATACAGTACCCACAGCTGGTGTCAATAATACAGTCTCAAGCAAGGTGATATAGTGGTGTGATTAGTAAATATGGAAGTGCAGATCATGCTGTATGAGGTTAGTAACAGGAGAAGTTTCACATAATGCTTCAGGCCACCGTTTTATTAACCTTTTTTGACTCTGTCCTTTTTTTTCTGCTGAATTTTGCAGGCCATGGCAAAAAAACAGATTTTACTGTAGCCATTCCTAATCTTTATATATTCACCTCTGAAAGTGATGAAAAATAAACAAATTGTTAACAAACCTTTTTTTTCAAAACATATAACACACCTATTTACTTAATACATTGTGTTTTGTCTTGCAGCTGTGATTGAAGTAATGAACGTGAAGATCCAGCAACTACAACAGAGCCAGCAGTCGTCACAGATGGTTGGGGCCACCAAGGCTTAATGGGAACGCCTGTTTAAGTTTGTGTGCAAAAAACGTACATGTTGTAGGACAAGAAAATGCCCTCCATTAATCTAATGAAGTCATGTTAAATACTGAAGAATAAAGAATTTCTTTTGTTTGTATCTGAAATAGATGCACAAACCTTGTCACCAGTAAATTAGAAGTCTAGTTTAAGGCTATTGTCACGGCAAAGAGATCATATGTCAGTGGGACAATTTTTAAATAATTGAATTGGGTGTCCAATTAGTTTGCATAATTAAAGAGGTCACATTTAAAGGTAAAGATTTCATTGTTGTGTATTCATCAACTACCAGACCTCCCTTTTTTTGTTTAAATCATATAATAAGTAAACTACATCTTCTTCAACATGTGCTAAAGAAGATACCTGTTGGTGTGTTCACTTATTCTGGTTAACTAAAACTGCCCAGGTTGAAGATGGGCAGAGATCTGGGACTTACATGAGGTCTCTGGACTCCAAGGCGGTACACATTCACACAGTCTTGTGAAGAGGTCTAATCAGCCACAAGTGAAATCACCTGTGGATTTAAGGCAGAAGTGATGGTATGATGGCAGAGGAGAATGGTTCTTGTGTAAGAGATACTGTGGAATCATTATCAGCAGAAACATAGTCTTCCAAGATATGCTCATTACAGTTTCAATGAACATTAGCCTTTTATACAGCTTCTTCCTTTTATAAGTTCCAGTACTGAAAGTAAACCTCGCATATTTAGGCAAGACTGATTTTTGGACATTTTTAAATGATTTTAAATTGATAAAAGTGGCTTGATCATTGAGAAACCTTGATAGCATGTAGTAAACGCAACTGCAATTTGTAGTTATACTTTATCAGCCCTAAACAGTTCTGCTTTTTTAAAATAATTATTAGATTCATATGTTTAAATTTCATATAAGTAGATCTACCATTATTATTTGTGTCACTTCAAACTAGTGCTGGGCAATATGGCCAAAAATGTTATCACGATAAAAACGTTACATATCATTCGATATCGATAATTACCACAATAAATGTTACATCTTTATTTCTTTCAAGTTTAAAGGCTGATTTTTGCTCCTTACTGAAAATTGAAGAAACCAGATGGATTATGTGGTTAACCTTTCTTTATGGTCAGAATGGGACAAACACTTGATGCCAAACAGTGGAACACTTAACAAATCTGATGGAGAACATTCAAAACTGTTAAAAAATTTAACATATGATTAGTAAATCTTTTTTCAGTCCCTTTTCTTCAACAAAATAAATATTTTATTAGAAAAATTACGTGCTAATTTGTTCGTGATTCAAATGAATTAAACCAAGTATTTGACGATATATTGAACAATTATTATATGGTGCTGAGGAAAATTATATTGCGATAATGATCATTATTGTTTTATTGCCCAGCCCTACTTCAAACTGTTTAAATATGAAGTAAACACACAGTGCTCACATTACTCTCCCTTGATGTTGCAAGACGGAACTTTGGCCATAACGTTATCAGCACCAGACTTTGCATGGGGTCATGTCCTATAGTCCGCTTGGGAATAATTCAGTGTGTGCAGCCTTTAATGCTAACTGTCAGTTATAGCACAATATATACATACACACGCGTGTCATACAAGTTGAAGGCGGGTCAAGTGCCTCGTTTCCTGCGGCCGTACTCTCCCCTTGGGGAGGTCAGTCGCTGCTAAGCTGCGGTGTTAGCGTTGGTGTTGCCGGGGAGGTGGAGGCGGGGTGCAGCCTGTTGGGACGGTCGGTGGCAGACAGAGGACGCAGCTGTCACTAAGTGAAGGAGCGGTGTTGAGGAATCGAGGAACATTTTTCGTCAAATGGGAAATGTTTGAGTAAACACAGGGAAACAGTAGTTAGTGTTACAAGGTTAAAGAAGAAGCTTTCAAAGTTGTGGTCTGCACCGTTTGGACTGGAGCACGTTCGGCCGTTAGAGTGACGTTACCAGGGAGAAAGCAACAACGGCCCACCAAGTGCCGTCAATATTTTTAAAAACCCTTCGCAGGAGAAAAACAACAACAACAACTGAGCACTTAGAATCTTTTGAGCTGAAGAGGACGTTAAACGAAGGCGAGGATCAAAGCAGCATGGTGAGTTTTGGGCCTGGAAACGAGCACGCTAGCTAACATGCGACAACCTGTTTGCGTCCTTCCTCCCGTGTGTCTCGTGCTGTCTGAAGCGCGACCAAACGGATTTATTGGCTGTAGTATTAACTTTACACTTTAGTTAGTGAGTCAGCTTCGCACTATGGCTGTATCTATGTACAGGTAAACATGTGTCATTGTCAACGCATCCAACATATTAGGTTAGGAGTTTAAAGAAAGGCCGGTTCTGACTGGTCTGCTAGTAAACTTAAGCTAAGTTAGTTAGCTAAACGCGTGTATTTTCGCTAGTCAAAATATAGCCAAACATAACGCTACCCTGCAAACACGTGTTGAAGAACATGCTGAATTAGGGAATATTGTGACAAGTCGCTGCATTACAAGTGGCACTAAACATATTTTAATTCCCTTACGTAGAAACTAACTGCTGCACGTGATTTCAGTTAAATGTTAGCTGTTATACAACTGTAGCTAAATAGCTAACGTTATCAAAGAGTCCGTGACAAAGGTCATGGCTGCGGAGACGTCAACTTTGAAAGGAGATCAATCTGGGATGATTTAACATTGTAAATCAATTCACTACAGTCGAACAGCACCCACAATCAGCTCTATTTAATCGGATTTAGAGAGAAACAAATGTAGCCGCACGTTTTAAGTTGCATGAGCACGTCGGCACCATGTGCTCTTTCTTCCCGGCCAACGTAACGCTACTGTTCTTGGCTGCAGAGCCGAGCTGAGTTGTAACTAAATGTTGGATAGTCGACAGTTAGGACCAAAAGGTCAGAGACAGATTCGTATGGCGGTGTAGTGTCAATGACAGAAGCACACTTTTGACGTTTTTGCAATGGATGACAGGTCAAACTGCCTAGTTCAAGTCACGCTGAAGCTCAGGGGCGGATTTTGCGCCATGTATGGTTGCATGTGACCGTTTGAGAGGCGGGGTGAGAGTGGTGAGGGAGCCAATGAAAACCTGAGCTCGGATGGTTTTGTTTTGTGTGCAACGATCTGAGGCCTCGCAAGGACGGAAAGCAGTATTACAGGATCTCGGGTGAAGTTGCCTCATTCATTGGATTGGCTGTGAAATATCCGTGTAAGGGAGTTACTTCTGAATGTTGTACTCGTTTAAACCTGTTTTCAGGTTTGATATTGAGCATTAGTAACTTAAAAAATGCTTCAAGTTACTAATGCTTGTGTAAAAACAGTTTCCATAGCTTATTCAATACGTTGTCATTGCATGTTGATATTTTTCCCGAAGTTCCACTCTGGTTTTTAAATAAATGCATTACATTGATCTGTGATATTCATGTTATTTGGTAAAACTAGGACATCTGAATCTACATATCAATCTACCTTGTTTCACAGGGTTTTTTCAAAATGTTGAATGACTGATGTTAAACAAATTATCCTGTTTGAAGACTTTTTATTTTTCTACCTGGAGTTGTGGAAAGCATGCACATAAGCTGCGGTTCACAAGAGCTTTCTGTAATTCATTTATTCTAGGTAGTGGGAAGGTGCTTTTAAAAGAGGTTCTTTTTGCCTAATAGTACTTTATACACATACACCACTTGGCAATTTTACACTACACAACTCTTTACACCTCCGTCCACAATTCTACTGGTCTAGCATCCAAGTCCTAGCTCCACTTTTGGAAACTAACAGTTACCAAGAACACAAATTTCTTCTAATGACTGATATCACACGTCTGAAATCAGTTGCTGGATCATAACACTGCTTTCCTGCTCTAACTGCAGTATTGTGCTTCCTGTAACATGCAGTGTAATGTCTGTACCCGAAACTGTCTTCTGCAAATCACAGTATATTCTTATAATCATGCAGGTTACCACAAAGGGAGCTGGTCTGAACCCCAACGCTAAAGTGTGGCAGGAGATCCCTGCTGACCAGAATGACATCCCAGAGGGGACAGAGGATTCACCTTGGCTGATGACCTACCCTCCTCCTGCTGAGATGACAGATGGTATGAGCTTATTCAGTTCTCTGTGCTGAGAATGTTTTTTAATGTCAGTTTTTCCTAATTTTTCTCCTTCTAACTTTGTCATTAATGTAAACCAAACCCATGTCTCTCCTGCACTGTTGCAACATTTAAGTATGGGGATAGTCCATGTGTGACACGCATAGACATGTATAGTATTTATTGAAGATTACCAAGATAATTACAGTAGACAATATGTTGAGGAAATCATTGTATCTCTCGTCCTCAGGGTTACGCAGCAAAGACGAAGCTTGTTCAGAGCATTAGATGATGTCTAAACATGACAGTTATTTCACAACAATGTTGTTACCACTTGTCTCCTCTCACTTAGGTTACTCCGACGATCTCTCTTCAGGGGGAAAAGGATACAACACTGAATATCCTGACACCACTGCCAACTATGTTCCAATACCCACAGAGGGCATTGTGAATGGCACTGACCACCTTGACTTGAGCTATTTGGTCTTTGACGAGTCAGCCATAGATGATGAGGTTTCTAAGGAACAACCGATGGCTGAGGAGAACCTACGAGAGTCTTTGAAGAAACAGCTCGAGTTCTGCTTTTCAAGGTGAGTGGTATAGCAATGTACAAAGTCTTTTTTATAATACCACAGATTGCAGTTTCCAGTGTTAATTCCTGTTCTTTTTACACTTGCACATATATACTTTGTTGAACTAGCTTGTGTGTGCACTATCAGCAGCCATTTATGGAATTTTATTATTTAATTTGACAATTTGAAAGCACTTTCCATTTTTCTTGATTCATTTGTGCTAACCATGATACAATTTAATAACAGTTAGCCTAACAAAGGGATTTCTGTCCTAGGCTATCTGCAATTTCCTACATTCTTACAACGTAGATAAAAGAGTTATGTTTTGAACAGTATCTTAAAATAAAACACAAATGTGAGCAATAAATTGGCAGAATTCATAATTGAAGCACCAAATGAATCCGTCCTCCCCTACACTTTATATCAGAGTTTTAATGTTGTGAGATGAGTCTTTAATTATTCTCTTAACATGGCAGAGCTGGTAGACAAAGTATGTAGCAAAGACATTTTGATTGATTTTAGTACAATGCTGTTTCGGGTGTTTTCAGAGAGAACCTTTCGAAGGACCTGTACCTGATCTCCCAGATGGATATTGATCAGTTTGTCCCCATCTGGACCATTGCTTGCATGGAGGACATCAAAGCCCTTACCACTGACATGGACCTCATTCTGGATGTTCTGCGAGGTACCATCGCTGCTGTTCTCCCTGTATTTATGAGAAATGCTTGCAGATTCATTGACACTTTAATTTTCAGACTGAATCTATACAAAACTTGAGAGTTAAAAAGTTTAAGTTTTATAAGTGGAATGGGTTTTGTGTGAACAGTGCACATCTTAAAGGGTAATTTCGGTATATTTAAACTTGTGCAGACACCCGGTTCTTTCCTGTGATGCATAGCACTTCTGCTAACGTTCATGTTTTTTATCATGGATCTGCTGACCAGGGTTTTGTTCTGTTGATAAAGACACTGAGATGGTGAAAACGCTTATCTTTAGGTTGTGTCTTTGTTACAGCATCTCCCATGGTGCAAGTTGATGAAACTGGAGAGAAGGTTCGACCAAATCACAGTCGCTGCATCATTATTCTGAGGGAGGTCCCAGAGACTACACCAGTCGAGGTAAAGAAAGTTCATGCTGCATGCTAAGCATTGTCCTACACAACACCACCCCTACCTCACTGACCAGTAAGTCCTACAAATGAAGTGCTGCCACATGCTTGAGCTTTCTTACACTGTGGTCAGACAAAGCAGCTGTCAGCGAGATGGTGCATTACCTGCGTCAGTGCATTTTGGTGTTAAAAACTGTGGATTTATTTATTGTAGTGGGTTTATTGTGGTTCATTGACAGCTTATTGTCACAGCAGCTGCAGTGCGGCATAAGGGGAGATGTGGTATGAGTTCAGTGTTGGAGGCAGAAATGTGTAACATGTGCCTCGCATCTCTTTCACAGGAAGTGGAGGCTCTTTTTAAGAGTGAAAACTGTCCAAAAGTGTTAAGTGCTGAGTTTGCACACAACAGCAACTGGTACATAACTTTTCAGTCAGATATGGATGCACTTCAGGTACGTCTCCACATTAATAAAATACATTTTTGGTTGAATGCAAATTTTATACTTTTATTTTGTCATTTATAATGTATTATTTTAACATTGGAAATGTACAATATAGCCACTGTCTTGATTACAACGGTCTGTTCGCTTTGTTACATGCAGCATTTTAAATGTAGATGCTATCAAGAAATTGCTTATTAGAATATACTTATTACAGCATCTTCATCTTGTTATGCACAAGTGACACAGTTATAACCTCTGAATATTTTTGACTGTGCTCTGGGGGGTGAGGGAAGGGAAGCTTAGTAAGTTATTTTTGTATTTGAAAGGGAACAATTATACAGGATTGAGAATTTTTCTTCTTTTGTCCACAGGCTTACAGATACCTAAGAGAGGAGGTAAAAATGTTCCAGGGAAAACCAATCATGGTGAGTTCTGTCACTGAATTGACCCTCTGCTAAGCCACGCCCCGAATACACAGCTGGCCAATAACAGCGCAGTATAGGACTCAGTCTAACTGAAGTCCGACACTATCATGGATGCGCTCCATTGACTCTAATGTAAAAAGAGTCATTTTCTAGCTTTTTTGGCTATATTTTTCTAAGATATGGTCAAACACTGTTCCTGGGGCACTTGTAATAGTTATAGTTGCTACCCAGAGAGATTGATAGGAAAAATACGACTTATACTCTTTCCAAAACCTAAAATAAATCCACAATAATGTCGGCTGTGGATCGGTCCTAATGTTAGTTAGCCAATGCTATCTAACTTCCTACTCAATGTAATAAATCCCTGCTGTTCTGCTTTCTAATCATTGTAATAAAAGCATAGAGGCCTACCCAGCTTTACAGGAACAGTGTTGATTGTTCATATAGTTGTCTTTTGTCTCAATCGTCGGGATGTGGTGGTTCACTTGTAACGTTACTGTGTGATCGGTAGGCTTTAGCTTCTATCTTTCATTTTTTTTTAACGTTTGTTTGAGTCAGTTCGACAGCCTGAATACAACCTTCAAATCCATAATGCAACTGCAAAACTGTCTACTTCTTGTATTAATAAGCAATCTCTTCTGTCTGAGATCGCTTTTTCCAACTAATTTGACAATAGTTCTCTGGGGAGTGCAGTAATAAGACAGTGGCAGCGTCAACAGTTTGTCGGATTTAGCAGCAGTAACTAAGGGGGGCGGGGTTTAGCGAAGGGTCAATTAAACAACCACTGATTGACTTTATTTAGTACGCTACTAAGTGAAGTTTTTATCTCGGGCTGGATCACCACTTATTTATTTAGACAGCAGGAAGGAGCCTTAGTCGTGTTATGAGTTAGCTGTCACGTCACTGCTCTTTAGGCTAGGCTGTTAGGCTAAGCCGTAGCCTCAGGAGTGACCTTGGGATTTGTGTGTACAGAGACTTGATAAGCAAGGAGTTGTTTGTTAGAACTGTTGCACGCCCATATCTCCAGACAGTTTGATTGCCCTTCTTATCATGGTGTGACATTTAACTTTGCATTTCAGGTATCTAATACACCCATTTTCAGCTGGACTTTGATTTGACCTTGTGTGCCCTTTTTCCACCTGATAAAACAAATTCTGCTGTGATGTATTAACGGCCCTGTCTAAACCCCAGTGATGATCGGTATCGCGCTTGGAAGGACCCATAGGCACTGTGGCTGGCTGGGAGAAACTTTTCATCTGTAGTTCTCTATCAGTCTGCTGTATCTCTGCATCTACTCTCACTCACCCTCCTTTACTCCCCCCCCCCTCACTCCCCTCTTTTACTCTCCCCTCTCCCTCCCCCCTTCTTTCCCCTTGTCAGTGCAGTGTTTTATGGCCTAATGACCGTGAGTTTATGAGATCTGAGGGGACTGAAGGATGATCTTTAAGAGCTACAGCGCTACTCATCATGGGTACAGTGGAGGTGTCTCAGCTTCACTCCTTGCACACATACCTGATTCTGTTCTTTCTTTTCCCTTCCTCTCCCTCCAGGCCCGCATTAAGGCCATTAACACATTCTTTGGTAAGAGTGTCTTCCACAGTGTGGACTCGAGTGTGTACAGTCAACATGCCCAACCACAGGCTCAGTATGGCTCCCCAGTCTACATGCAGCAGGTGTACAGCTCTCAGCAGCAGTACCCTGTCTACCCTGTGGTGTCTCCCTCCTGGAACCCTTCTATCATGCCTTACTTTGAAACGCCACTGGTAAGGACCTGAATGTCTCCTAAAAAAATAGAAATTTACAAACTTCTTTTTGTTGAGAATAATTTAGGTTTATTTAAAATTATATTATATCAAGGCGGTCACAGCAGTGTCTGTTGCATTTGATATTCTCAGCTTCCGTCCACATACTGTACATATGTGTTGTTCAGAGCGTCAGAGATTTGTTTGGAGCAGTCTAATTTGATTTTCTTCTGCTTTTGTGATATTCAGGCACCTTTCCAGAACAGTGGATTCATGGGTGGTTACAGCAGTTCAGGGAACTACAAAGGAAACTCGAGCTCTATCAACCATCGACCCATGAGCAGGATGCGGTAGGTGCAAGTCATGACGTGATAACTCTCTCATTCATAGTAATGCTGTCCAGTCTAAATGACCTCTTTCACAGTCTCTACCTAAATTGCAGAACAAATCACAACTACTCTTTCCAATTAATTTAGCATGAATAAAACCCAAGTTATAAGGCACTGAAAATTGATCTCATTAATACATTTAAGATGTTTCAGGTGTACTAGTTTATCTATCTTTTGTTTTTGGAAGATGAATTTGTACAAATTATTTTCCAAAAAAAAAATCAAAGCAAGTTCTTTATAAAAACTATTTATAGATGGAGATGCATGACATTTAGAAACGAAATAAGTGTTCACAAGCATTTGCACCGACCATCTTACCCTCTCTAATAAGTAATTAATTATACTAGCACAACCCTAAGTATCAAAATGTGTGGGGTGTGTTTTTTTTTTTGTTTGTTTTTATTTGTTTTTTTTAATGGTAGAGCTGACATTCAGTATGTGTGTCCTTTTGTGCATGCCCAGAAACCATGTTAAGGGTCACCCTAGGCCTGGAGACGTGCCCCCTTCTTCTTTGACTCCGGGGACCCTGATGGATGGCCTGTCTGTTCCCATGAGTCCACAGCCCCTCCAGACATCAGGGACACTGACTGGCACCACTTCAACAACAGTCTCTCTGCTCTCCTTCAGCTTTAAAGACGCTCCACAGGCCACCATACACAGTGGATATCTGAGCGGGGCTGGACGGGGCAGGTGAGTGAATATTATTCTGCCTATTAACACTATGGAGATGGAGATTTACAATAAAAATGTGACGATCTGATGTGCATAGAGGTGTTTGTTATGCGGTGGGGATAATTTCCCACATTTTTACTTCTTGTCCTGTCCCTTTCTGCTCACATCTGAAAGTTATATTGTCTATTTTACGCAGTTAGTGGAAACAATCAATTTTGTTTTTGATTTTCACAATCAGTTCCAGGGAAATACTAAATAAATAAAGCCATTGCTTGTGGTGGTGTTTCTTACATGTAAATGTAACTTTCTGGTGTAAAACTTTCTAAACTAAATGATCTGTCTATTGGTGCAGGAGAGGTAGCCACAGAGGTATGAGGAGGAAAAAAGAAGATGAACATTCCCCAGTAAGCACATTTCCTTTTACCCAGTTTTGTTTTTTCTTAAAGTGTGATTCTGACCTCCTTATCAAAAAGTTGTCTTTAACTATAGTATATTTGGGCCCACTTCACATAATGTTTATCTTACGTTTGACTTTAACTGCAATGAAAATTTCAGAGGCCTGTCCCTGTGGTGCCCCCTCCGCCGAAGTTTGACCTGGCAGCTTCCAATTTCCCCCCTTTGCCGGGGTCTGTGTTCAGCAAGCGGGGAGAAACTACGCCAGAGATGCGCCTTTCTGATGTTGTCCGTGGCCTAAAGGTGACCAACAAGGTAGATATCTTGTCCTCTTTGCTAGTTTAGGGTTTTAGTTAGAATATAGTGTTTGACAGTTGTATAAATGCACATCATTGTTTTAAATCCATGATCATTTCAGTCTGTGAGCCAAGAGGTTAACGAGACCCAACACACAAACATCTCAGAAGATGCTGTAAGCAAACCCGATTCTGTGACCCCGGTTGCTCAACCTGCTCCTGTGACACCGCACACAGTAGTGCCACCAGTATCAAGGTAAGGTTAATTTCAAGTTAATAAAATTAGTTTGAACGAAAAGGGAATTTACATGAAGAATGACTTTTGCTTGTTATGTCGATTTTAGTGTTTCTCCTCCAGCAAAGGAAGAGGATAAGGCTGAACCTCCTATTCCAAAGGGAAAAATCTCCTTGTCCACGCAGGCTACCTCCCCAGCAGCCTCTGAACATGCCCCCTTCACCTGCAGCCGGTCGGTTTCTACAGAAGCACCTTCCATAACTGCAACTTCCTCTCTCACAACTCCAACATCAGAGCTGGTAAGGCTTGCAACATCAGTTTATAGCTCCCTGTTGACTCATTCCAAGAGCCACTTAGACAGTGCTTAGTTTGTTGTAGCAAAAAACATGGAGCCATTGTATAAAACTTGTATGAAATTGAAAGATTATACCACTGAAAATGTCTAGTCTAAGTATGCATTGCTTGTAGGTGTATCCACTGGCTCTGTACATTTTGTAGCTTGCTTCTTTATGGAGGGAGGCAGCTGAGCCTGGATTCACAGCAATTTCAGTGGATTCCAATTGTGAATTGAGAGTAGAGGCAAAAAAAAAACGTACACTTTTCAAACTACCACTGCAGCGTAATCCACTTCTATGCCATTGATCTTAATGGTCAGTGTGAGTAATGTGTTAATATTTTGGATGATATGGTCTTCACATGTGCCATAACCGTTTTTATCTCTTATTATTCTCTAACCAGGAGCCTAAAAAACTTAGCTATGCAGAGGTGTGCCAGAGGAGGGCCAAGGACCCGCCCCCAGCACATATGGCCTCTCCCTCCCCTCCAGCCTCCTCAGCCAGCCAACCCCTGCAAGAGCTCAAGGTCAACAGGGTTGAGGAGCCTAGGCCCAACTCCAGGCGCGCTACAGACAAGCCGGAGAAATCCAGAGACAACCGTCCTCCTCGTCAACCATTGCGCTCCTTCAGAGGGGCGAATGGCCAAGTCAGGTCTGGAGGTACAGCGCTGAAGATTCAGGAGCATCAGAGAGGCCTGAATACTGGCAAACAGTTTTCCCCACAGAGGGGAGCCAGACGCAGTGGCAAAGAACAGAACATTCCCCCAAAGTCAACAAAATAACTAAAGTAAAAAGAACCTCTAAAACAGAAATACAAATGATATGGATGTAAATATATAATATATGTAAATAGACAGATGTTATATTCATTTGACAGAGTTTTTCAACTAATCTCTTGACATTGCAGACCTGAAATTATTTGGGAAGACTGTAAGATATCCCTCTTTAGGAAAAAGCGTATGGTCTGCTGACAGACCTGCAGACTATTGTGGTGATGAAAAATACTTTGCTTAAAGTAATATCACCATGATGTTATCAGAAGGTGTGTGTGTGTGTGTGTGTGTGTGTGTGTGTGTGTGTGAGAAAGAAGGATCATGTTACTTTTAAATGTAAAGTAGTCTAACATTTAGCAGGTGTTGTGAACATCCAAAATGACAAGACACATTTCATTTCTTTGAGTGGTTATTGTCAACATGTGATTCATCTTGACTCTTGATTTCCACTTTTTTTGTGCATTTATATCAAGGATATATGGAGGAGTTATTTATTAAATGGAATAGAATCCATGACAGAATCAGAAACAGGGGGGTTGGGGGTGATTTAACCACTGAAAGTTTGAGTTTTAATGATGGGTATTCATGTTTTAAAGAATTGTTCATGATTGTGATGCTTTGCTCCACAAGTGATGGTGGTGAATACTAAGTTACATGGATTCAGAATATTGCGTCATGTAATGACTATAGTCATTCAGTGTTTTGACAGTAGTTTTCTTTGTGATGCAGCTATTGGATCGATACTGCTAACATTTGAAATAAGCTCTGTAGGAGTAGATCTGCAAGATTGAATCAGGGATTTAACTCCTGTGCTAATTACTTTGTCTTGTAAGAAGTATAGAACATAAATAACCATGAGAATAGTAGCCAAATAACCTACTAATGCTGAGGGTTATTAGTCGTCTTTGTGTTTTATCAGATATCAGTAATGCTGGTGCCTGTCTCACAAAGCAAGAGGTTACACCACTAACTTTGGCTTCAGGCCTGGCTTAAGATATGAATATTTGTGTATTTTCAGTTTCAGGAAAGTTTTTAGAGTAGGATGGTAAATCTTGAAGAATGAGCTGTCCGTCGTCGTTGACTAGCGTCTGCATGTGAATAGCTCAAACGTATTTGATGATCTGAGG
The DNA here is from genome assembly GCF_021292245.1 of Micropterus dolomieu. NCBI lineage: Eukaryota > Metazoa > Chordata > Actinopteri > Centrarchiformes > Centrarchidae > Micropterus > Micropterus dolomieu. Next base: position 23,056,721 of record NC_060167.1, read on the forward strand.
GACCTCAGGAGCAGAAATTAGATGTTTTTTCCACATTAGAATTTTGTTGCCTCTTCTTCTTTGACGTTTGATGCCATGGCCTGTGTTTAAACTTGATTTGGTGACATTGATTTCCTGCATCTGTTTTGAATGTACAACTTTTGGCATAAAACCACTTTCAAGCTTGATTTTTGTCTTCATGTGGTAGCTTTCCTTGAGTTTGTATACACATTTGTTTTTTGACCTGCTGTAGACGACATTCATTTTCTATTCATTTGTAAGGATTTTTTTCCCATGGTATTCAGTGTTTCTGTAGTATTTGAAAATTGGTGTGTGGACTGATCTGAGAAAAGATAACTTTGTTGTGGGCAAGTGAATTGGATACCGTTCCATACAGCCCCTTCTGGCTCAACAGTGAGCAGAAAATGCCTTCACCTGTAGTGCTTTGAATGGAAATTCACAATCTTTTGATCTCAAGGCTTTTAATCATTTAAGAAGTAAGAAATAGAAAGGTGTCGCACAGAAATGCTCAGCTTGTGCTTATATGCATTTCATCTGAATAGTCTGTGTTGAAAATGAACAAAAATTGGGTGACGATAAATTACAGATTTTAAACATTTTGCCTTAGATAAGTGTTTGAGTCCTACACTTGTAGGGGCTTGACCGCAGTGTACAGTACTTTGTCTTTAAAATCAGTAGTGCAGTTGTCTTCTGTAAATATGTCTGTCTCATGGTGATAACTTGTGTGTGCAAGAGAGCGCTTGTTTCTGCTTCAGACTACATGGAACTGTTCTCTCAAACCAAACCCCCGCAGTGCCTTTTACGGTGTTTCATTTCGGTATACAGAGTGCAAGAATTTTGAGCACATTCATTTCTCACACTGAACAAGGCTGGTTTTCAAAATTCAACATTATCCGTTTATAACAACCGACACTATATCTTGTCCAATGTAAATCTTATAGATGTAGCTGCGGGGCTGGGGCTGGTTGGAGTGGTGTGTGTGTGTGTGTGTGTGTGTGGTGTGTGTGCACGCTCACATGCTTTGTCCATTATGTGTTGGATACAGTTTATTTTGTTCTTGTCGATGCAATTTCAGTTTTATATCAAAATACTGCTTATAACTCTCACAATCAAACATGGTATTGAAATTTTCAGCCACACTGGTTTATTAAATGAATATTTTATTGCTGAGCCCAATGTAGGAGAATAAAAATTTATTTTTTAAACAGTCATGTCTTTGTGTGTGTGTTTATCAAGAAGTGAATAAGTTATCATCAGATGTGTGAATTGTTGCTTTGCCTCTTTTTAAACCTGGAATTTGTTCTTTTCAGCACAACAGACAGGACAGTGACAGACATGGGCAGTATTTATGTCCCACCACACCGCACCAGAGAGGATTTGTGAACGGATTTTAACATGTCATCTGCCAAGTAACCATCCGGAAATACCCTTGACCATTATGTAACTCTTAAGCATATTTGATCTTTTTGTGAGCTTGTTCAGAAGATTTAATTTACGCGTGGCACTAATGCAGCGGAATAGCATTTGTATCGACATGAAGTAATGGTGGAATACTACCGTACAAATGAAATGTAAAGATTGAGTTAAATATTGGTCGTTTCGACTGCACGTTTACGTTTTCCACCCTGACATCAATCCTGTTACGCAATACTCTCCCGAGCTCCAGCTCTCGCGGTGTTTTGTTAATGGAAGTGTCAGAGTGTCAACAACGGCCAGGCAACAGGGAGGGGGGAGTCAAGAGGCTGTTTAAATGTCGGGTGAGTTCACTAACATTTAAATTCATCTAACGTCAAATCTGATTTTTAGCGACATATATTCAGTCACTTATTCATGAAGCATGTGATGTTTTCACGCGATCGTTGCTCAGTTTATGAGTACAGCTCTCTTTAGCATTAGCGTGCTAACGTTTAGCTACTAACTTGGCGGAGCTGTGAACCGTAGGCTGCATAACGTTATGGTAACTCACACTAAGCTAAACGTAGCTACGGTTAGCTGTTCGCATTAGCTTAGCTAGCTGTGTTGTGAGTGGTAAGCTACATTACACATTTCGGCGTATCCGGCCGTCTGTTATCTCTTATTAGTGTCCATGATGTTAGCTTCCACGCTCGGTATAATGACACGACTGACATGTGTCGGAAACAAATGTTTTGGTAGGGGTTGGCGATAAGATTATGCTAGTTTAAGGCCCATTTCTCATAAAGTCACAGCTAGCCAAATAATTGGCACTGTAGTTTAACCAATCCACAGTCCGCAACCTCAGCCACCTAGCTAGCTATATTACATAGCCGCACCACCTCGACAGTGATAGCCAGCTAACGCTAATGGCTTGGTGACAATGTAGGGTAGGTTGCATGCCAGCTTGTCTTTGCTCTGCTGCCTCATCGCTCCCGTTATACGCTAGGACTCGATCGTCCGAGGCCGAAGCAAATGGTCCAAACAGGCCGACGGTCATCGCCCTTTTTGCGGCAGTTGTCACATGTTTTTTTTATGTTCTTGGTGACAGGTGAGCATATGCAATTAATGGCGCTAAACAGACTGTAGTTCTCAACAGGTGCATGGCATTAATGTCATGTAGACTGATGCTGTTGGTTGATACATACAAACACAGGCTAAGATACCTACATTTGTCAATGGCCTACAGCCAGTATCGATCAATGATAACTCTATTATACACTTATGAAGCATTCAGTAACATTCAGCCATTACCAGAAACATCTTTTTAACATGAGCATCAGCTGTTTGATTTCCTTCATATGCAGAAATGAATAAAACCAATAAAGAGTTTTTGCTGTCTTTTGCAGAACATTTGTCTGAGATGGGGGATGATCGACCCTTTGTATGCAATGCCCCTGGATGTGGGCAGGTATGATTTCTCAATGCATAAATTCATATGCATAACACTCTCATCCATTCTGTTTTCGTTTGACACCCCTGATCATCCAGCCTAGAAATCTGAAACAAGTCCTTGCCTCTCTTATTACCTTATTACATGGAGTCTCTGCAGTTTGGCTTGCAGTTAAGGTCCTGTACAATTGCCAAAATAGTAGATAGTAAAAAGGCACTAAGACAACTGTGTTTATAGTGGCCTACCTCACTGTGGATCATCTGCACAGGAAGCAGGTCTTGTTATTTACCTTGCATCATCTATAATTAAGTTACTTTGATGTCATTTGTAAGCAGCACAGTAGATACACTGATGCTCAACTTTATATTCTTTACATCAATACTAAATTACTGTATTTTTCTAATCTGCTGTTTCTTTTGTAGAGATTCACAAATGAAGATCACCTGTCAGTCCACAAACACAAACATGAAATGACATTGAAATTTGGTCCTGCCAGAACAGACTCTGTTATCATTGCAGGTAATGACATTACAATTTACATTAATATTTGTTAAATGAAGCTGAATTGAGGAGTAATAAAGTTGTCAATGCTCTGAATACCTGTATTGATATACTACAATAATATCTGATGGGAAGGAGGTATTTCTGTCCTCTTGACTAATGTAATAATCTGTTTGTTGGGTTTCTTTGTTTTTTGCAGACCAGACTCCCACACCCACACGTTTCCTGAAGAACTGTGAGGAGGTTGGATTATTCAATGAGCTAGCCAGCTCCTTTGAACAGGAGTTTTGCAAAGCACACGAAGATGAGCAGAGGATAAAACACCCAGTGAGAAAAATGACGAATGTACATGTTCAATTTATGGCACATTGATTATTCAGATAAAAATGATATCACCATTTTATTAGTTGAGATTAGGCTATATTTTCTTTTCCTCTCTGCTCTAAGGCTGCACCTTTACAAACTCCATCTGAAGCAAAAGATGAGGATGAGGGTCCTTTACAAGTTGATTCTTCCTCTCCCGGAAGTCCGGATTCCTCGTCCAGCATGTCAGATGACAGTAGAGACTCGAGGGTGAGAGGCAAGGTACGACACATTGTTCACAATGTGTGCTTTGTGTGGTCAGCATGCTGGTTTACCTATTTATGCATTTATAAATGGAGAATAAATAGTATTGTTTGATTTGTCAACAGGAGATTCTCACAAAGCCTGTGGCAAGCTCTGCCCCCACTCCGACTATCGTGCGTCCAGGTTCTCTTCCTCTTCACATGAGTAATGACCCACTACACCCAACTCTGCCGTCTCCAACATCTGTCATCACGCAAGCTCCACCCTCCAACAGACAGCTTGGGTAAACGACAGTGTGTTTAGATCTTCTTTTAACGTTGATCATGAGTGAAAGTTGAAGGAACCAGATGGTTTACTGTGGTTTTAAACTGTTCTTTATGGCCAGAACATGACAAACAGTGTATCACTTAACAAATCTGTGGTAAAATATTCAAAACAATTAAGATTGAAAGAAAAAATATATATCTTAAAAGAAAAAATAAGTGCTAATTCGTTCGTGATTCAAATGAATTAAGTCAAACGCTTATTGAACATTTGTTGGAACATTTTATAGCCCCACTTCAAGCCTTAAATGCCCTCTCTAGACACCAGTGGGCACAGAATGGAGGAGCAGACATTTACAAGTTTCTGATTTTGTCAACAGCTCCCCAACAGGCTCTTATCCACTTGTGAGGCACCTACCCAATGGGCAGACAGTCCCTCTCCTGCCCAGTCCTGTGCAGATGACCTCAGTTATATCTGTAAGTCATTTTCAAAACTTGGAAAAGAAATATAACTAATGATACTTTGTAAATGATAATTTATATCATATTTTTTTACCATATCCCCCTGTTTCTCTCTCTCTCTCTCTCTCTCTCTCACTGGCTGTTTGTTGTAATGTGGAGCTTGCACGGCCAGTGAACTCAGTGCCAAACATCCCCGGGATTCCAGGACCTCCAATTGGAGGGGCCAGCAGTGGGTCGTCCTCCCCGTCTGGGTATAGCCTGCACTCCGAGACCAAGATGGTGAGATGATCAGTCATACTGGCATGATTGTAAGCTGTAGGCTCTGAAATGTTTACATATATTGTAAAACAGCTTTACACTTTAAATGTATTATACTACATGTGAATTAACAACTCTTTTGGCAGGCTTAACATTAATTGACCTACATGGAGGTTGTCTGTATGTCTTTGTAGCGACTGAAGGCCGTTCTAACTCATCAGGGCCCAGGCGCACAAGATGGAGCTGGTGGGGGTGCAGGATCCATCCCTGCTGTCCCTCAGCGGCAGGAACAGAGCCAGCAACCCACTCAAAACTCTGATGCACCGTCACCTGCCCAACCCCAGGTAAAACATATGCCGCAGAAGCTTACATACAGATCCCCCTTTGCCTACTAAATAAGGAATATTTGAATGACGTGAATTTATATCATATTTAGCCATTTTTGCTACAAAATACTGGACTGAAAGTGGTTGCAAATAATTTTTTCTATTCTATGTTAACATTTGAATGACCTGCCCTGGTAAAGTTAAATGTTTGGATTCACTTGGGTTCTTTATTGGTGTAGTTTTCACATACAAAAGGTTAGCAAATTGCTGCTACAGTTGCTGCTGTGAAGCTAACATGCAGAGTGCACGAGATGGTCCCAGAGCCAGCACACCAGCTCCAGACAGCGATACTACTAATACTACTCTCCTGCTACTATAGCTAATATCACAACAACAGCATGTCTTGGCAAACTGAAAAGTAAGCCGAATGTCCGTGGGAGAGTAATTTAACACTACCTGACACACAAATCATGGCTAGAATAGTGTTGTGTGGCTCAGTCCAACCCACTTTGTTTGCCATTTAGGCCAGGGCTGTGTACGAACACCAGATTTCTTTTCAGTGCGCAGACCCTGAGGAGATTCATTGAATTAAATAAAAAAGACTTGTATTGAATTAGAATCGCACACCCCACCTCTAAGGAATGTTAACAAGTTGATATTTCAATGTCAAAGATGAATGAATGAACATTCACATTTCAGCCCCCACATAGGGATCACATTTGTTTTACTCTGTCTGCTATTAACATTCATTTTATTCTTAGAAGTACGTAGCACAAATGCAGTCATTCAAAACTTTCTATGCCAAAAGCAAAGTTCAAATCTTCATCTTTCTGAAAAGCAGTTTCTGTAATTCCACGTGTAAAGGTCCGGACATGCCATGTAACCTAAAAGTATTCACAGCCTCCTCCCGCCTTCTCCCAGGTGTCCCCTGCTCAGCCAACAGGAGGCCGGCGGCGGCGAGCTACAGAAATGGACCCTGACGAGAGGAGGCAGCGTTTTCTGGAGAGAAACCGGGCAGCCGCTTCCCGCTGCAGGCAAAAACGGAAGATATGGGTTAACTCTTTGGAGAAGAAGGCAGATGATCTCGCCAACATGAATGTGTCCCTGACGGTGAGTCTTCCATTTCCCTCTCAGGGCTGTATCAATTACTTAAACATGCACACAGATTGGTCTCCTTGATAACATGACAAGACGGGGCATGCTGGGAATGACTTGTATCCTATATGTTTTGTGTTGCCATCAGAATGAAGTTACCCTACTGAGGAATGAGGTGGCCCAGCTGAAGCAGCTCCTCCTGGCCCACAAAGACTGCCCTGTCACTGTCATGCAGAAGAAGGCAGCGTTCTTAGGTAACCATTTTGGTCAGGAACTGATCAACGAGTTGTCCTGCACTGTATTACTTGTTTTGTCAGGATCCATCTATCACCCCATCCATCTAATGTATTCTTTTTATTCGCTCACCTCTCTAAGGGTGAATGTTTCTGTCTCTGTCTCTAGCTGCAGGAGGAGAGGAAACCTCCAGGGATACTTCCACTGAACCCATCGGCTCCCCGGCGGCAGTTATCCAGCACGGGCCATCACCTCCCGCCTCGGCATCCAGTCCAGGGGCCACCATCAACGGGCTGAGCGTCCGCGCTGCAGAGGCGGTGGCTATGTCGGTCTTGGCCGGCATGGGATCGGGCCATCCGGGAGGGATTGTAATGACGTCGCAGTCACAGTCAGCCCCAAGATGATGTGCTGACGCAGGTGGCCAGTATGAACTTGAGTGGCATTTGGAGGCCGGACTAGTGCAAAGTATTTGAAAAGAGGGACCCGCCCTCAACCCCAGACTAAGATACTCTCCTCCCCTCACAGCCAATGATAATCACACAAAGACACGGCACAGTGCCTCCGTCAACCCTCCAGTCCCAGCAGGCTCCCTGTTCAGAAAGCTTCGTCACTCTCTGTATGTAAATATGAATAACACGTCGGACACTCACTCTGCAGGGTTTGGGGTCATTTCTTGTTCAGGTATGGCAGTTGGAAAAGGTTTTAGATTGGGATGAAAAGTATGAAAAGTGTTTTTGTGAAAATTTGTTTTCATTTCACTTAAAAATGCATCTTCAGTCCAACTTTGTCCCACACACTGGCTGTGATGAGGTTGGTTGCTTTACAGGCTGATAATTTTACTAGTATTTTTAATTTGGAAGAAAATACTTTTATGCCTGATACTGGTTGTTTTCATAATGTTTTGCTGATGCAGTGAAAGTACAGTGAGAGATTGGCTGGCTGATTGCAGTAAAAGGCAACCTGGAGAGTGTTGCTAATGCTCTTTTTTTTGTTTACTTTTCAACATGTCCTTAAGTTTTCTGTCTGTATCTCCCTTTTGAGTTTGTTCTCCTTAAATACACATGATGGTTTAGTCAGCTGACTGAATAATAACCAAATTGTAGATGTGTACACAGTTTGCCCTGTGAGTGTGTGCCTGACTTTTTTTACCACCCTTTTTAAGCCATTTTGGAATGGATGTCATTACATTAGTCGTGTATGTATCAAACCCTATTGACTGCATGGTTTACTCAAGGCTGAAGAATACCACTGTTTGTATCACCATACTATCACTGTATATTGATCTGCTTTTCTTCTGTTTTATAGCATCAAATTATCAATGCAAAAATTATCATTGTTATGTAAGGATTCCATCCTCAGTCCTAATGTAACACCCTTGAAATGGTTAGCTTTAGAAGGCCTTTAAATCAGAATCAAACATAATAGATTTTAAATAATTTTCCATGGCATTTCAGTTAAGGAAAGAGTAGTGCAATATATTTTTCTATTGAATATCAATGTTCTTGCATTTAGCTGACATGTGTAGGCCGCTTAGAGGGGCTTGGTCTATTTCAGTTGAAAGCTAAAGATATGAGGTGACCAGAGAAAATGTGAAGATGAATATTCTTGAATGAATGAGATAGGTGATTAGTGCACATCTGTATTGAATTACAGATGTCCTAGTCTTCGGTGCTTTCCAACATTTGAAAAGCCGTCTTGTATCATGAAGCAGACTTAATACTTGTGCGAGGTGCTTCTTTTGAAATTTAAGTTTTGAAACGCTTTTTATTTTATACCACATTGTACTTCCAAGACTATCATGTTGTTTTTTCCCCTTTTCACTCTGGATGTTTTTTTTATAACATGTCTTTGTTTGTAAGATGTTTATTTTTTTTCTGTGGACATGTTAGGTTTTTTCCATCATGTGTTAGTATGTCCCTTTATTTTGGTAAAGAGGGTAGATGTCTTAGCTGTTTAACAGATGTTGAACCACATGAAAAAAATGTCTCAAAGATCTCTGTATGGAGGGAGTTTGTCAAATACTCAGGCCTCAAGATGGGAAAAATTACTTGTGTATAGTCTCAACTAATGAATATATTGTCTCTGGCAAATAATAAAATAAATTAATGAAAAAGAAAAGCTCATCTGCATGTTTTCACTTATCCCCCACTTTGTGACTCTCATCAGTTTTTTTTACCACACTGTAAAAATACTGTTAAAAGTACTGCATTGAAAATGTTACTTAAAGCTCCAGTGTGTAATATTTAGGAGTATCTATTGACAGAAATGCAGTATAATACACATAACTATGTTTTCAGTGGTGTGTGAAGACCTTACATAATGAACCGTTATGTTTTTATTACCTTAGAATGAGCCATTCTAAGGTATCTTTAGGGTCCCCTTACATGAAAGTTGCGCAAATTGCTCTACAGAGTTTGATCACTATGTACGAAGAAGAAGAAGAAGAAGAAGAAGTAGTAGTCGTCGTCTGGTTTGTTAGAAGTAAGAAGAAAAGTCAAATTTGGCCAAATAGACGAGCACACCTAGAGCCGACAGAGTGTGTCGGGCCACTGTAACTTCTCCTACACACTTGGAAAGGGAGCAGTGACTGAGCCAGTGGTTGCAATTACCACTAAAACTTACACACTGAACCTTTAATTAAATATATAATCAGGAAAAGGTACTTAAAGTATTAAAAATTAAAATACTCCATACAGAAAGAAAAATGTCCCCTGTGAGTGTTAAACTATTATATATCATGAGATTATTATTACTCACACATTTTGTAAAAGTCTCCAACTAATGATTGTTTTCATTATGCATTAATCTACTGATTATGTTCTCCATTAATTGATTGATTGGTTTGTAAAAATTTTGAAACTAGTGAGAAATGCTGTCACATAAATGTTTTTACATGAAAAATAACGATCAAAATAGTTGCCACTGAATTTTCTGTCAATCGACTAATCGTTTCAACTGTACTTAAACTGTTGGGGAGTTTAATTTTTAACAAAATATTTATAAATTCTTCATATATTTTGTGTGTAAAATTCTTAATTAATGTGTAAAGTAACTAGTAACTAAAGCTGTCAGGTAAATTTAGTGAAGTAAAAAGTACAATATTTCCCCCTGAGATGTAGCGAAGTAGAAGTAGAAAGTGGCACGAAAAGAAAAACACTCAAGTAGCCTACAAGTACCTCAAAATTTGTACTTACTTAACAGTAGCCTAAGTTACTTGAGTAAATTTACTTACATCCACCACTACTCGAGTATCACCATTACATTTGAAATCACAGAGCTAAGCACACATTTTCCTGAAGAAATAACCAAGAAGGTTGTTAAGCAACATTTTCCTTAATATATTTCCAACATCTTTAAAGCAGCTTTAATATGGATCATATGACTATTTGCTGGAAACACATATGACCAGTGTTGGGCAGTAACGCGTTACAGTAATAATATTACTTTTTCCAGTAACTAAGTAACTAATTACTTTTCTAAAACGTTAATATCATTACTAGTTACTGAGGCAAGAAACGCTGCGTTACTCGTTACTGAACGCGCCATCCTTGGTGGATTTAACCACGACTCTGCGCCAGCTCAGCGGGACCGGACTTTGTTGTTCATGTCCGCTGATAGCCAAACACTAAAGGAAGAATGGAGAACGAGGGAGAGAGGCGTTCTGTCCACAGCTGTAAGTAGCTGCTGCCATTATTGTGTCACAGTCTAAGATGCAAAGAACATTGTCGTCTATTCTACATCTGATTTATTGAAGCATCTGCTGAAGCAGCACAGCGACGTGAAACTTGCAGAAAGAAACTCCGGCAGGTGCGGTCACTGATGCTTGGACTCGTCGGGAGAGTGTGGTAGCCTACTTAACGTAACGTTTTGTAACTGCTGAATACTGCTCTTATAAATAGGCTACATGTGCAGTAAAACCGCTTATTTCAGCCGGTGGCGTTAAGAAATGTTAGGCCTAGGCTATATGCTTTGTAAAAACCACACTCCTTGCTGCTGTTATGGATATGATGTTAGTAAAAAAGTCGGGAGAGACTTTGTTTGGGGGTGAAGGGGGGTGGTAGTGAAAGCGGTGTTTCCCATAATTAGCCTATAATTTTGATAATTATCAACGCGGACCGCTTTCCATTTGTCTGTGGGAAACACTGGAAAGTTATATAATAATGTAACGAGTAACATAATTAGTTACTTCTATCACCCAGTAATAAGTAAAGTAATAATATTACTTTTTTAAGGAGTAATAAGTAACTAATATATTACAATTTCTGAGTAATTTGCCCAACATTGCGTATAACGTTCAGAGATCCACCTCTGCAGTTCCCCTCAGCTCTGCGGAGTGTTTTACAGATGTCTTGTTTTGCACCACACACCTTTACTGTTTTGGTTCAGCCTCACCAATCATAGCCTCCTTATCAGCTGCAGCAGACAGCTGGTTTTGGAGGAAAGCCCTACACTGTACACTACCTGCCCAGCACCTGCAAACAGACAAAGTTATTGATTAGCAGGTGAACATTTAACATTTTGCTGAAGAGCAAAAACATAACTAAAAGGAGTATACATGTAAAATATTTCAATAAACACAACTTCAAACGAATGCTGATGTTGCTCTGTATCTGATTGATGTGTAAATGAGAAACTGTTTGCTAACACGTTCACTATATTTCACTTAAAAGTTGCTAACATGTTGTCTTTACAGTTTGTTTCCATTGCCCCCATGTGGCCAACAATTCAGTTAATGCAGGATTAACTCGTCTGACCACATAGACCAAACAATACTCTGTCTGCTTAATGGTTTTTACATATAGCTTATTGTATAAAACATGGACCTAAAGTTGGTGTATTTTTAACCTTTTTCTGAAATGACAAAAATTACATTCTTGGCCATTTTTGTTTGCACATTATTTTATATAAAAATTGTAAACTATAGCCAACAGTGTAGCCTAACATCAATATAAATACAAGTAAACCAGTCATAAAACATTAAAAAAATTTTCAACTGTAAAAATTGGGCATGGACATTCATTCATTTCCGGCCGCCATCTGTGTTTAGTGAGGCAAGAGCGGGCAACTTGAGAAATGGGTTAAAAATCTTCCACTGAATTTTTTATTGTGCAGCAAGTGGAATATTCTTCATCCATATAGTTATAATAATCTTTAAAGATTCTGAAATACCTGCAGAACAGCTGTAAAGGCTATTAAAATACCTTTTTTAGAGATCATGATAGTTATTTTTCGGGAAATAATCGGATGCTTGTGAAAAGCTGATGAAAGGCAGGTGAGTTGGATCCGGATGAATGCTGTTTCTTCTCTCAGCTGTAAAAACACAACAGCAGAGGGAGCAGAGAGTCAGCTTTATCCCACTATCCTGTCACAGCAATTACCATCAGCCCTGGTCATGTGACTGACAGACTCCTCTGGCGAGTTGTTCCCATCTCCCACAGTCATGGCGGTGTCGGGGAGTCGCGATAATGGAGTAAACACCACCACTATTACACGTTGATTTTTTTTTTCTTAGCTTCATGCTGGACTGTGCCCGCTGTCATCCGAGATATCACAAACATCCCGCAGGCTGCTGTGCTTCCAACGATGGCCGACCGCGGCGTTGATCTGTCGGCTCTGCCTAAAGAGGTCAGGGACCAGCTGGCAGAGTTGGATCTGGAGCTATCCGAAGGTACGGTTTTCTATACAGCGGGTTAATAGTTGGAGGCAATGCAAACGGAAGTTAAGTGCGGATCTTGATTGTGTTTATTTGAAATCAGCCACAAACAGCCGTCCTGTGCCAGCTGGGTGAGTCTCAGTGCTGCTGCAGTTGATCCGAGCACAGTTAAAAACACACTGAATCCCTTTTTAAGCTGTCATTTCTCCATCAAGTATCCTTGTTGATTTAATTTTATCTTAGAGGCATTTAGTTTTATAGATTGTGATACATGATATGAGCAATGTCTATTACTGATCAGGCATGTTTTAGGGTTTTTTTTTAAACCTAAATTTTTTTGTTTTGATCCACATGATTTGTCTGTATATGTCATACATTACTCATCATCACAGCTATATAAGCATATAGACTTGTGTGGAGGAAAATGGGTCAAGTTTGTCATCCCAGAGGCCATGTGTGTGTGTGTGTGTGTGTGTGTGTGTGTGTGTGTGTGTGTGTGTGTGTGTGGCCTCAGACATTGGTGGAAACCAAATGATGCTATGGCACTTCCAACACTCAACCTGTGCTGCTGCTCTCAGACCCTGAACCCGGAAACTGCAGCCTGATACAGCAGGGTTATTTGTTTTATAAGAATGACTATGGACTGAGAATATGGTGCTGGCTGTTATGCAAGTCTCCTCCTCACATTGTGAATCACAGTGCAGCAGCTTGATTGGTGCTGTGCAGTTCTCAGGTGCCCGGGGGTGGATGAGCAATGTTATGTTTCACATGGAGATGCAAGCGGCGGGGGGGGGGCACTAATGATGCCTCAGTCCCTATTACAAGACAGTCACACACGCACAGATACATGAAACTGTTCTGTGTCCTGCCCACGTTAAGAGGACTGGGGAAACTTCACATTACATGAGAAAACCTATGTGGAAACAGTTTGCCATCATTACTGTGCAGTGTGCTCTTGTTCAATCTATTTTATTGATTTTAGTAATGGTACATGTCTCTCTTGTCCATGAAAAGGCAACACAGGACATGTGACTTTAGTGTCTGTATGAATTACAATATGTGAAAGTTTGTTATGTAAACAAAGCAATACCCATTCCTTTAATAGCTTGCCTGTTCAAAGGTATCAATTTACCTCGACAGTATGCCATTCATGTTGTTATTTATTAGTCAAATTAACGGGGTGTAACTAAGGCTGGGCGATATGGCCAAAAATGTTATCAAGATAAAAAAAATTCTCATCATTTGATATCGATATTTATCACGATAAATGTAAAATAATTGTTTCCTTTAAGTTTAAGGTAGGGCTGCACAATTAATTAAATATTTATCGCGATTACGATTTTAGCTTCCCGCAATTAAATGAACTTGATCGACTGCAATATCGCTGTTTAAAATGCGTGCTCCGCTCATGGAAAACTCTGCTGCATATCAAATCAAGCACTTCCTAAACTTAGAGCCAACGAGGCGATTTGGCCGTGCAGGCACCCTCCTGCTGCTAGAGTCCAGAGAAGTCCAGGAGTCTGCATGTGTCCACTGCGCCGCGGCTGCTGGAGCTGGTCGCGGCCCTTCTAGTCAATGCTTGGGAGTCCATCAGACTCAGCTTGTCCCAGAAGCTACCAGATGCAGCTCTCCGAAGAATACACAAGTCTATTTTTGACAGAAGCCATCTCATTCTGCACAGAGTACATCAAACTGGGCAGGAAGTCAGATACAGAATGGCATAGAGAATCCAGTCAGTTTTCAAAATAAAACACCCTGTGCATACTCCCGATCATAAATCAACAATAAAAGAACCTTTTATCTACATTGCCTACTATATCACAGAAGAAGCAAAAAAATCAAGTACTGATTACCAAATCAACAAAATCTAAACATATCAGCAAAATCAGGCAGGCAAAACGCTCTGATTCTGAAATACTCCCTATAGCATCCAGTCAGGCAGACAACCGGGGGAAAAAATGGGTTGCAGAAAGCGTTGCTGGTAAGCAGAGTAGAAACCATAGGTAGAAGCACAAAAAGGACAAAATAGCAACAATGTGCTCAGCTCCTGAAATGCTGAGACGTTTCCAGTGGAAGTTAACGCTGTGCAGAAGACGGGACAAAACCGTGTGGACTTTCTGGGTAAAATGTTTTTTACATTTTTCTTCTAGGAGATGATGCACTTTAAGGACCAGTCTTATTTTCATGCAAAGATTTGTACATTAGCAGAAATGCAGCACATCATGGATGTGAAAAGTTCCCTGTTTATTTAAATTTGAAAGTGCAATAAAAATACGTTGTCCCTAAAAGTCAATGAATAATCGTGATAAATAATCGTGATCTCAATATAGATCAAAATAATCGTGATCTCAATATAGATCAAAATAATCGTGATCTCAATATAGATCAAAATAATCGTGATCTCAATATAGATCAAAATAATCGTGATTATCATTTTGGCCATAATCGTGCAGCCCTAGTTTAAAGGCTTTCAGTCAGAAGCAAAAATCTGCTCCTGAGTGAAAGTTTAAGAGACCAGATAGTTAAATGTGGTTTAAATTATTATTTATGGTCAGAACATGACAAACTCTTGATGCCAAACATTGGATCATTTCGCAAATCTGAGATAGAACATTGAAAACAATTCTGATAAAATCAGAATTTTTTTCTTTACAGTTCCTTTTCTTAAATAAATATTTTCATAGAACAATTAAGTGCTAATTTGTTTGTCATTCAAATTAATTAAAGCAAATATTTATTGATCATTTATTTAACATTTGTTAAATTGTTATTGAGGAAAATTATATTGGGATAATTGTCATTATTGTTTTATTTCCCAGCCCTACGTGTAACGGAGTCAGCCTGTGTAATGCTTTGACCTGAGCTACTGTAGAGTTGAGTGTGTGTTCTGGTTAATAATAGACAGCAATTAAATGTGTGATAATGAGGCTGGATAATGGAGGATGTTCACTCTGTGTTCAACTCACTTAACATGGGTGAGAGGCAGTGGATGATGGGATATCGCTGTATAATCAAGTGTAAAATATGTCCTGAAATACAGTTATTGTAAATGAACAACAGTATTTATCCAACACCACTTTACTTGCTCATTTGTAAGGGGTGTGAGGCAGGTAAAGGAACAGATGAATTAACCTGGTGTAGATTTTTGTTTGAATGCTGTGGTGTGATTGCGAAAGCCCTTGTTTTGTTTACGCACAGGCTGTGTGTAATGTGAGTGCCATAGAGCCCAAATAGGGAGCTTTTGATTGTGAAATGGTTTCAGTCAACTTTGCACGAGCCGCAGTTGTCTCAAGTCTTCAGAAGTTTTGAGTCAAGTCTATAGTGAAAATGTGGAATAACAGACCTGAATAATTTAACAGTCTAGAGCCAATTAAATATCTGGAATAGACCGAGTAGAGTAGCGCCTTGTCAGTCTTTAGTTTGAAAGACTATTTCCATTATGAATGAATAAAAAATGTCAGTGATATAAAACAGAGGTGATTACTCAGTTATCCTAATTAATGCCAATTAATTTTCTTTCTATCAACTAATCGTTCCAATGCTACTTGTTATTTTTGCAAAGTAAAAGTCTCTTCATATATTTATCAGGTCTCAAGGTAATAAATTGACTCAGGTCAGGATGTAGATGTCTCTGAGTACAGAGACAGTTTTAGTGTTTTGAGGCTAAAGTGTGCAGAGTGGTAAAGTGACACCCCCGGACTGTCCCTCCCTCTGCTGGGGACTCAGAGGACGACAGCTCTGTCATTTGTAACATTAGATCAGAGACGACTCTTTTGCGTATAAAATGGCTCGGTGCTAACCAGATGCCCCGCTCCTGTATCCACATCTTCTAGTGCGATGAGTGCATTCGCCGTCTGCTCGAGCAGCAGCTGGCCAACCAACGAGTCTTAAAGTTTCTCATGGATATCTTTTACATGGTAACAATTATCCCATTGTTTTCCCGCTACATGGGACTCCCCTAGCAACAAACAGAAGAAAATATGCATCAGCACTTTTTTTCACAGCGATAGTTGTGGGCTGCAGTGTGTGTGTTTGTCTGTATTTGTGTGCAAGTGTGTGTGTATGTGAGAGGGAGAAAGAGAGAAACTCCACCTACTTTAACCTCTGTGACTGTAGGGACACAAAGAAAGCCATTGAGGGGATCAAAGAGTTGGTGATTGAGCCAGACTGGAATTTAGAGCACTAAACCACAACTGTTAAAGCTGCTCAGCTTGGGAGTGTGTGGGCATTGTAGTGTCTGCAGCTCCTGTATTTATATTGTGTATGCGAGTGTGTGAAAGTGACAGAGAGTGAAAAGGACCAGTATGCTTTGCACAGATGCTGTTCATACAAGAGGACAGGCGGTGCATGGCATTGACCTCAGAAATGTGTCTTTTCAGTGTCAAAAACTGTCAAGTACCGAATGTTGGCAAATGTCTGGTCAGATTTATAGTCTTGTTTACTTATTTTGTGTTGTCTATGTTGCCAGTATTTTATTCTGGCAAAGTTATTGTATGGCTGTCTGTGTTTAGACAGCATTTAACATTTGAGAAGTTTGACCAGGATCAACTTCAGCAAGAAGACTTCCGGCAAAGGGCTGCCCATTGGCCAATCACATCCATGCAAGCATGCATTGTTGGTAGATTACTTTGTAACATGAATGATGTATTTCTTCTGTTTACCTCACCATAGTTGTGATGAAAGATACTACCGTTTCTGCCATGATAACTAACTAAAATTCTTTCTGAGTATTACAAACTGTTGTGCAGTGTTTTGGCTTCTGATAAGCCTTTAAACAGATAATCTCTTACTCCAAATGGACTTCCTGGATCAGATTTCATTGTCTCACTAGTACCTAAACGGCACGTCCCCAGGGTTGTTTTCGGGCTGAATCCCTGCTATGAACAAGAGTCTACAGTCATGCTAGCAGCTGTAATAAATGCACTTGTTAGCATGCTAACATACTGAAACTGACAATGCTAACATGCTTATGTTTAACAGGTATACTGTTTACTATGTTCACCATCTTATTTAAGTGTGTTTGCTAATTAGCACTAAACACAAGTGCAGCGGAGGCTGACGGGAATGTCATCAATTTAGCAGATATTTGATCATGAAGAAAAATACTGGACATATTTAAAGTTTCTAGAGAACAAGTCAATGAATGTAAATTTCATTGTAATCCATCCAATAGTAGTCAGCAGACTGACCAAGCAACAGACCGCCATTGCCATCCCTAAAGCCTTGCCGCAAGCGTGGCTAAAACGTATTGTTTCAGTATTGCTGTTGAAACTCAGAAGTTATATCCGCTCTAGGATCAGAACATCTCAAATGATACACAGCCCTACTCATAACCTTTAATGCATACCATCTGCACGGTCCCATTGTGTGACTATAAATGTCTCCAGGAAAGCAGACAGTTCCACACACAGATTGCGCAGGTAAATGCAGTCATCTTCTGTGTTCCCTAATGTGATTGCTGTCTCGTTCTCTGCTGTAACTGCCGGGGCCGATACAGTAAGTGGATGTGTGGATTTGCTACTGACTAGCGTCCATCCCGCCGCCTGTCTGCGATGCTGCGGATGAGAGGCAGGTTTTCATCTCGGCAGCCTGTTCCATACTGCGAGAGATGGAGAGAAATGAGAGATTACAGTCCTGCCTGCGTCTCTCAATCTAGGTCACAGAGCATCAGGGGGCAACACGCCTGGTTCATTTAGCCTGTGAGTCACCCTGTGCCAGGACTGCTGCTGGGGATATCTCTCCCACCCACCCTGACACCACCACTTTTTGTTCCCCCTACTGCTGTATTATTTTAGTATCTATCTAATATCTAATCTAATCTAAATAAAAAAGATGTGTCCCTTTTACTTATTGAGAACCAAACCAAACCAACAAAGCATTAGACTATCTCTCAATACTTTTCGACTTCACTACCTTGTCTGTGTTACTCAGCCCTAAGCCCATTCATTCCTAAAACGGTGCTTTTAAAAAATGAATTTAATAATGAATTTAATAATATTTTTCTTTCTTCCTTTCTAAAACACCTGGGCACTGTAGTTTCTAGCAAACATTACGCAACGAGGAGTACATAGTGCATTTGTTGGGGACTATTTCAGCCAAACATTTTCAGGTTTCACCTTCTCAAATTACTTGATGCTATTCTTCGTCAAACATGATAGAAAAGGAAAAGATAGGTTTTGGTTGGGAAAACCCAGGGAAATTATATTGGGTATTTTTCACTATTTTCTGACATTTTTATAACAAATACTATTGATTAAAGGGGTAATATGTAGTTTTCAGCAGCCACTAGCTGTGCGGTTTTAAGATTGACTCATGAGCGAGCATAATCCAAAACACAACCGCTAACTAACATTATGATTTGTGTGTCTTTCACAGGAGGCTCAGCAATGTGAGCACAGCTAAATGTACTGGATGATAACAAAACCTTTAGTGAGCTGGACTGGATATTATATTGAGATTGTGTCACTCTTTACAACAGGCAGTAAGCAACATTACTGTAGTGAATGGGTCTTCCACTGTGTTGTTGTCCAACTCCATTATGCTGCACTATTGTTTATTATGTGGTTCACATAAGTTACAGCGACTGAGAGGTGGAGAAGCTGCGTACACGAGTATCGGTAAAACCACAAATAAATCTAAATTGAACGTTACCAAGCCAACAGTGGTAGATCCGTGATAATGTAGCTGGCTGCTGCAAATCGCTCCACATTTGCTTTCTACCGTTACATCCTTTCTTGCAGGCTAAATCAACACTCTGACATAATACCGATGGTACACAGGATAGTAATATGAAGCGCGTTAGCTGGTTAAGTAATGTGGAAAGCCATAACATTACATATTTTGTATTGCACCAGATAACGTTAGCCGGCGAGCTAACGTGACTCTCTTTGTGTTTCTCCAGCCTTTCTGATGTTTACAGTTTTCACCGACATCTTCTGATTCTGTTTGGCCTGACAGGCTTCAGCACATAAACCTTTAGTGTTGATTTTATCCTCACGTGGAGTTTGTGTTGGAGTCTGTGTTGTGCTGGGAGCTGGTTGTTTTATTGTGTTAGAGGACTGCATGTCGTTAGCTGCAGTGTTGTTGCTGTAGTGGGAGAGAAGCTCGGGAGCACGCACAGAGCTGAATCCGACCCAGTGCCTTCATTTTAAAAACAGAATAGTGGCTGTTGCAAGCAACAGAGAAAACAGGCGTATGCTTCAGTTCTAAGTATGGTTAGAGCCCATTGGCAATAAGGCAGAAAAACCTTGATTTATTAATAAGTGATTACATTAAAAAACTACATAGAGCCCCTTTATTTGAGAATTTTTGTGACTTTTAAAACTGTGTTTGTTGCAGCCTTAATGGGGAATAAACTGCTGGGTCCATCATAATGAAGGAACACCCAGGGAAACAATGTGGCTCATTGATGTGCTTTTGTGTGAATAGTTTTTGGACAACAATGGAGCTCTGTAGTACAGATGAATAAAATATATCAGGCTTTGGCTATATACAAAATATGTGTTGGAAGGATCAGTTCATGGATGGTTTTGGTCATTTCATTGGATTTGTTAACAATAAAAATAATTTTAAAAACGCATTTAAAATATAACCAAATCTATAATTTACTGCTGATGGGGTGGAAAACTGTGTGTGTGTGTGTGTGTGTGTGTGTTCCCTGTGCCTATGAATACCGTTGTTTGTGGATGTCTGTAAACGCAGCATTGACAGGGACAGGAAGGAAGCTGATTTAGCCTATCTATTTAAAAGCTCATTAACTGTTGCAGAGGAGCTGTACTCTGATCTCCGTCCAGCGCTCTGGGCAACAGACTTGGTTTTACACCACAAAAAAGATTCTTCTGCCACCCATGTCACACAGAAACACAATAACAAGATTCCTTTTTAAAAAATGTTATTATATAACACCCTATGTATCTAATTTCGCCATGCACACACAGATCCACACACACATAAACACAGGATGCATTGAAGCATTGTGTACAAAAAAATCCTGAATAATTTAGACTCAAGCGCAAGCCTCCACGCAGACACACACATGACAGACAAACCACCTCACTTTGAAGTCCACAGTGAACTGCAGGTGGGCTCACAACTACATTTGGCTTTAAAGTTGTGGTTCACTAAACCCTCTGGTAATTAGAATCAACCATCCTTTCATCTATTTGTTCTCTTATGTCTGCAGCTTGTAACCAAAAGTCACACAACTCAAAGAAATGACAGCGGTGGAGGGAGAGGATTAAGTAGTGGTCAGGTCACTTTGCTGTTCACTGAATTATTAAAAAGTGCCAAGTGGAAGTAGCTGCAGTTAGACTGCCTGCAGCACACAGTGAATCAACCGCCACTTAATCCAATTCCAGTTTTCTTCTAGCTTACGTGTTACTTTGTACTCTCTGTCAACAGACCAAAACAGTGGATCCCTTAACAAATCTGAGGTAGAACATTCAAAACAATTATGATAAAATCTTTTTTCAGTCCCATTTCCTCAACAAAATAATTATCTTAATATAAACATTAAGTGCTAATTCATTCGTGACTCAAATTAATTAAATCGAGCATTTATTGAACATTTGTTATATTGTATAGTGAAAATTTAACCGCATTAATTATCGTTACTGTTTTATTGCCCTGTGACCACCCTTTGCCTTCAAAACAGCATCAATTCTTCTAGGTACACTTGCACATAGTCTTTGAAGGAACATCTTGGAGATCGACCCTCAGTCCTTCTGTGGATATTGACAGCCTCAGTTTCTTCTCTTAATGTAATCCCAGACCGACTCCATGTTGTTGAGATCAGGGCTCTGTGGGGGGCCATACGAACATTTCCAGGACTCCTTGTTGTTCTTTACGCTGATGATAGTTCTTCATGACCTTCGTTGTGTGTTTTGGGGTTGTTGTCATGCTGCAGAATAAATTTGGGGCCAGTCAGATGCCTCCCTGATGGTACTGCATGATATAAGTATCTGCCTATACTTCTCAGTATTGAGGAGGCCATTCATTCTGACCAAATTCCCAACTGTCTTTGCAGAAATGCTGCCGTAAACTTGCAAGGACCCTCCACTATGCTTCACTGTTGCCAGACACTCATTCTTGTACCACTGTTTAGCCCTTCGGTGAACAACCTGCCTTCTCCTACACCCAAATATTTCAAATTTTGACTCATCAGTCCAGAGCACCAGCTGCACTCCAGGTCCCGTGTCTCTCTGCTTAGTTGAGTCACTTGGCCTTGTTTCTATGTCAGAGGTATGGCTTTTTGGCCGCAAGTCTTCCATAAATGCCACTTCTGACCAGACTTCTCTGGACAGTAGACAGTTCTGAGCTGATAGCACTGCTGGACATCTTCCGATTGCGAAGGGAATTAAACATGATGTGTCTTTCATCTGGTGCAGTAAGTTTCCTTTGCCGACCACTATGGTCCTCAACATTGCCTATTTTTTATTTTTTCAAAAGAACTTGGACAACACATCTGGAAACCTTGAAATGTCTGCCTGGGAGAGACCTTGCT
The DNA here is from genome assembly GCF_021292245.1 of Micropterus dolomieu. Classification (NCBI taxonomy): domain Eukaryota; kingdom Metazoa; phylum Chordata; class Actinopteri; order Centrarchiformes; family Centrarchidae; genus Micropterus; species Micropterus dolomieu. The sequence goes on from NC_060167.1 coordinate 23,078,427, forward strand.
GATGCAGTATGACTACCTTCTGTCTTGTTGCTGTGTCTTGCCACGGTGTATGACTTTTGACAGTAAACTGTCCTCAGAGACCTCAACTTGTTAGCTGAGTTTGGCTGTTCCTCACCCAGTTGTACACAGATGTTTCTGTTTAATGATTGTGTTTCAACCTACACATTGAATTGGTGATCATTTCAAATGTGTCATTTCCAGTTCAACTTATTGAATCCAGTTTTTATCAAATCTTTTCCAACCCCTTCACCACAAATCTTGTCACCACTTGGTGACATTCATTCACTTTCTCCTTGCTCATCTTCCCCTTAATGGCTAAAGTGAAAGGAGTTTCTGTATTTGAGGGGTGTCTCTTGGGACTCGTATCTAAGAAAAATATATATTGGAATAATTTGTAGACATCATTAGTTAACCTTCAATATAAAAGGGGAATGTCAGCATGAGACTTTGCTACTGTTAGCACTAGCTGTATCAGGGAACACATGTTGAAGCCATGTTGAAGTAAATGCTTCATCATATTGGAGATGCTTCCTCCCTTGCACGAAATATCCTTACAACAGGTGTTGCATTTTCCTGTGTCGTTTTTCTTTTTTAATTGAAGCTAAGCCCAACTTAGGTCCGCCGTGGTCCAGGAATGTAAATTGAAGTACTCTCTTCTTGCATGCTTTGAGAATGTACAGTGTAACAGATGACGTGACATTAGGTCCGCGTAGCAGGTCCTGACAGATAAGTGCAACTTTTATGGCCTGTGAAATGCTCACTGTAGTTCAATCTGGAGAGCGACTGAAATATGCACTGAAAGTTAGGAATGGATAAGCAGTGGAAGTACACGTGTCTTAACAAATCCACGGTTCTTGGAAATTTTGTAACGGTTCCAACTTGAAACCGGTTTTCAATACCCAACCCCGGTGATCATTAGCACCTGTTTGGTATAATTGTTTCTTACACCATACAATATCCCTATAAAATCTCTGACTTTGTGCAAGTGTACCCAGAAGAATTTATGCTTTTTTGAAGGCAAAGAGTGGTCACACCAAATAATGATGTGATATAGATTTGTTTTAATGTTCACTCACATTTTGCATTTTGTTAATTAATAAATATAATCTATTAACATGTCTGTTTTTGAAAGCATTCTTAATTTCTTCCACACCTACCTACAACTCTTGCACATTACTGTATATTCCTAATGCATTTCATGTGACAGCAGCTGTCCTCATCGCATAGTGCTAGTGTATCATCACCATGGTTTTACATCTCATGTTCCCTCATGCAGCACCACATGGGCATGGTTGCTATGGACACAGCCCATGTGGTGCCCCCATGACCTGCCCCCAAACCCCCTGCGTAGACACATAATTTTACTTACTGAATTTTCCATAAACCCTTTCCAGATTAGAACGGCCATATGTTGGAGCCACACATACACTAACACAATTCAATGCTCTGCTAAGCTGTTAAAACCATTACTGAGGAAACATGAGGTTTCTGCCACCCCGCCATAACTTGTCGGCAAGCGCTGCTACTCCAAAGGCTGCTCCAAGCCAGCCCTTAGTATGCCATAATCCATAACACACTGATCAAGGCGTCCAGGCAATCTTCATCAACCCATAAAATCAAGACATATGTGACCATGTAGAAGTCACTGCTTAGGGCCACGACCATTCGAGGGATCTGCCGTCCTGACCTCATCTACCATACCACACATCCTTTATAGTTCCCCAGCCACAGACCCCAAACCACTACCTGACACCTCTGACCTGCAACAAGAACTGAAATCAATATCAAGTACTTTTTCTACTAGACATATTTCATTGAAATTATTTTACTGGACCTATTTTATTGGACTTCCTATAGTGCATTATATTTGGATCTACTCTATTATAAACCTCCTGTTGGGTTATAATCCATTTGTATTTTGTTTTTAACTGTTAAAACTTTCTGTTCATTCTTTGTAAATGCCTTTTTTTAACTCATATTGCAGTCAGTTCCTCTACTTTTTTGAGGAGGAGGGATCTCTTTGTAAATTTCCTCTCTTGATGTTTCTTCCACGTTTTTCCGAATGCCCTGTGGGGGCTTTTGAAGAATTCTTTCTTGTCTTTCTAAAGTGGTTGGGCTGGGTCAGGATCCGTGGGCCTGTAAAGCACATTAAGACATTGTATGTGGAAGTGGGCTGTACAAATAAACTTGTCTAGAGCATCTGCTCACCAGTGACAGTGACAAAGAATCAGTGTCTTGAACTTTAGAGGCAGCATTGTGTGTATTTTCCCCACTATAGAACCGTCACATGTTAGTTTTTTGTTGTTGATGGTAATGGTAGTGTAATGGTATGATAGTAAACAACAAAAAAAGAACAAAATGTTCTACAGAGGGTTTGCATCTGGCTTGCCACCCATCCACATCATTGTTATAATTGCCTGCTCACTTTGTTGCATACCACAGGAAGATATGCTCTTGTTGGTGTTATGTAGTATTTTACTTTCTTGTCGTGTGGTAAGTGTCGAAGTGTGTGTGAAGTGTAGTATGTCAGTTGTGTCAGCCACACCCTCACAGAGGTAGAATAAAATGTCGACAACAGGAGAAGGAAATTAACACAAACGTGAGCCACTGGCTGAGTCACTTATACTTTTCTGTTAACTTGCTGCACTTCTTTGCTTTATATTGCTATATTTATTATTATTTATTTAATTATTACTTGTACTGGTCCTATCAAGGGCCTGTGTGTGTGTGCGTGGTGTTGCCACTCCCTGTTGGAGTTGAGTTTAATGAGTGTGTGGAGTGAAACATGATTCACTCTTTTACCTGAGTTGGCCGCACCCTGCCTGCTATTCCAGAGGGAACGATTCACTTGAGACCTGCCGATAAAGAGTGTGTGTGTGTGTGTGTGTGTGTGTGTGTGTGTGTGTGTGTGTGTGTGTGTGTGTGTGTGTGTGTGTGTGTGTGTGTGTGTGTGTTAGGGCTTTAGGCTTCTTTGAAGCACTTCTTTGACTCACTAATGCCTGTGATACCAGTTTTACTGTCTGAGTAATACGCATATGTACATGTATTGCCTCTACCTATGAACTTTACAGAATGGTGAAAGAATGTGTATTTTATAAATTCTTCTTCTTTTACATGTGTTTGTTCAGGCATTTGTTTTTTTCTGTTCTATCACTTTACTATTTTCTGTTTTGTATTACTGTTACACAAACAGTATTTACAGAGAATATGGAATTTACCAGAAAGGTGAACAATCACAGTGTGAATAGACTGCTGTTTATATGACATCATCATATTTGACTTTATTATTGGGTTACTGTATGTAAGTCTCAATGACACAAAGAGAAGCAATTGTATCGTCCTTTGTCACACTAAAACAGTTCCTCAGACATTTAACTGTCTTGACTAAGGCAATGATGATGGGACACGCCATTAGTCTGCAACGGTGTTTTAAGAAAATGTGCTACTATATGATTTATACTCTCTGGTTTGTCCGAAGATAGCAAAGGATAATTTGTTGAAACTGTGTATAAAATGATGCTCAAAGACATTTTATCCAACTTTAATGCTACATAAACTGTTGAAAAAGAGTAAAACATGGATGCTAAAGGGGGTTAGTAAAGATTTTATACGTTTTGATTGTGGTCTACATTTAAATCAACCTAAATGTCAGTCACACAATTTACTTTTCGTACTTGTTGACACACGCGCAGTCCTGTATTGACATGCACATAGTTGACTCCTCCGCTGAGATTTGTGGTCCAACAGCCAGGAATACAGGAATACAGGAATACACCGGCGCACACACACACGCATAGACACACACTTGTCATGCCACAGATGTAGATTATTAGATGTGATCCAAAGTTTAGTTGTCAAACCACTTCTCACTTCGACTATATGTCAAACAGTGACAAGTACAGTTTGTTGTATGGTGGTATAAACATATAGCTGGATTTGGTTGCCAGACCTACAGGAAAACCCTGTCAGATGACACAAGATTGAACATGACATCATCCTCCCTAACAGGAAACATGTATGTGTGTGAAAGAAAAAGAGAGATGTAATGCATACTAAACTAAAAAAACATTTTCAGGAGGTGTGTGTGTGTGTGTGTGTGTGTGTGTGTGTGTGTGTGTGTCCTGTCACTGTGGTCAGACTGGTGTGTGTGGAGTGTGGACACAGTGAGTGGGTGATCTTTTGGCTGAGTTAGTGGCTTGGCCTGCTGGTAAGAGGAGGCAGCTGGGAGGTTTCAGTAGCGTGTTTGTTCTACAGATAAAAATGTGCTGTCTCTTTAGGCCTCAGGAAGGTTGGTTTGGCAAATAAACAACAACCCCTCCATGAAAGTAACACACTTGAGCTCATATCAACAAATGCAGAGATGGCACAGTACCAAACAGAGGGGGGAACCATATGTCATTTTTTATTCTGGACCTTAATATGTCAGCCTGTTGCAGTAGTTACATAACCAAAGTCTAGATTTTAACGGGCTTGGTTTATTACATTTGGAAGATCTGACTTGGAGCCTAATAACGTGTTACCGTGTCTCATCTTCTAACCTTTGTTGAAATCATCTGTTTTCTGTGAGATAACAGCTGGAAGTCCCTGTAATATTTTAACGCTTTGGATCATTTTCAGTGAGCAGGTGTCGACATGTGTTTAAACTGTTTTCTTGAGAAAGCCACTCAGGGAGATGAGATGCATGAGAGGAAAAAGCAGGGAGAGAGAATAGAGGTCGGCAGCTAATTACTATTCAGACAGAGTGCCTGTGGGGTAGAAGGAGAGGGCAGTCTCGCTGCAATTCAAATAATCCAAGGCCTAGCGAGTGCGAGCGTGTACAGGGCCTACTGAAGGCACAGCTTTGATGTCTCTCTCTGGATTGTGGCAACATAACACAAACTCTCTGAGGTGAATGCATGAGTCTTCTTCACCAAATTCGAGTGCCAAACCACAACAGAAGAGGAGGGCTGTGGCAGCCTCAAATAAAGCCTGACTGAAACCCTCGTCACTGAAATGGTTTGATTGTGCACTAGCACAGTCACTGTGGGAATGTGGGTTAACGAGCAAGCCCCTCATAGCTTCAGCGGAGCTGTGCTTTGCCTCCTAAACACATCTCTGACTGTTTATTTGAATCATGAGCGGACCAAAACCAATTCTCATCTAAGTTTTATTTGTACATACCACACAGCTCAGTACGGAGCTCCTAAGGTGACATGGGCAACATATACTATCTCATCCGCACCAGATACCTTCTGATAGTATCTTGTACACACCAGATACTATCTCAGACACACCAGAGACTTTGTGATACTTTCTGGTGGCGCTAGAAAAATGTTTTTCTTGTTTTTTTTACCCATGTTCCCTTAGGGGCTCCATAGCTCAGGCTGCCCAAAGTGCACTGAATAAAAAAAAAAACCCAACATGATATAATCGCTCCTGTCATTTTTCTCATATACCAGGTTGCCAATTTTACCACATTCTCATTTCCTGTCTGATATTATGTAGTTCACTGATAGGACGCCCCCCTTTTGACGAGTTTTGACTCTTCAGCTCCCAATGCTGGAGCCTAATGCAACCATAAAAAACAGATGAATTTCAAATCATCCAGATGGAAGAGTGATTACTTTGAGATTCATTTAATGGCACGCCAGCCCCTCCCCCATCGCTGACTCCATCCCTTCCTCTGTCTCTCTCACTCTGCAGAGAAACTGCCTGTTCACATGAGCTAAAAATAAATCATGTGACTGAGCGAGGCCAACTGTACCGTTCATGCATTACTTATGGAAGTGTTTGCTTTTCTTCCATTTTTTCCTCAGAAAAAAATAGCCCCAGTCCTTGAGTAGATATTGTGTTGGAGTGAGCTGTCAGGCAATATCTTCCAAACACGAGCGCTCTCATTTTTGTCACCTCGTGTGTAACATGTCACCAGTGTGGTGGTTTAACTGACTACATGCGCAAGTTGCTGAACTGTTGCAATGATCATATCATATTATCATTTTACAATTTCTGTTGTTCAAATGATACATTTTTCAAGTTTTTGTGGGTTTGTCTTGTGTGAAGAGTTTTGTCTGATGTATTGAATCATAGTGTAACACAGTTCAGTTCATTGCATTGGACACCCCTTTAATTATTTTAATGACTGAATCTAGTTTATTAAAAAGTGGGTCTTATTTTTGTAGTTCTGGCAGCACAACATTGATAAAAAGAGGAACATCAGTGTAAGAAACACAAGTGATGGTGTCTCACATGGTGAGACAGCAATACAGGTTTTTAAGAAGCTCTAAAGAGTAAAACAAGGTGAATTGTAAAATTATTACCCAAATTGTTTGTTGAAAGTATCCATATATTGTACTTGCTGTAGTTGTCCATTGTGATATTATGACAATCATGTTATCCATGTTTAGTTTTGTTTTTATCTTCAAATGAAGTTGTTCAGATATTGTGGCTAAACTGATTGATTGAATGTTCATTCTTGACCTTGGTAACCAGTTGACACAACAATTTCAACACAAGGTCTGTTATGTTGCTGTAGTATGATCTATAGTATGATCTTCCTCAGCAGATGAGGTTTGCCCATTTGTCATGGAATTTAGGTGTTACATTTTACAATTTTTGAGCACTTTAAGGATGGTGGATTGTTCTGATCATCTGACCTCTTGGGCTTGTCGCCTTTATCAACTCGTAGTAGTATCACCGCTGTGCCAGGATCTCAGCATATACAGAACAGAACATTGAAATGATGGTCAAACAGAAGACCAAAGGTGACTGACATCAGCCACATTGCCCAGCCACAGGTCTGTAGAGTATGTAGTTTGCGTGCCTGGCAGTCTCTCACCTGTGTCAGTGAGCCTGGAAATCCTCAACTAATCTCTATTGTCCTGTGTGGTGTAACTGGCAAGAGACGACATCGGCGGAAAGCTTCAACCTTTTATCACTGTGCGTCTCAGCAGCCTAATTTCTAATCAGGGATTAACTCATAGAGCTCTGGGAGATGATACAACTGCGGAAGAGTCACTGCCGGTCACAGAATGGGATCACCTGTTGTTACACAGACGGTGGCAGGCGTACAGTATTTAGTTTTCAGTTTTGACTTTAAATACAGGACTCACTCATTCTTATACATTCTGTGAAAAGATGACGTTTGAGAGTGGCCAGCTCTGCCATTGACGGACATACTGAAAGAATCATCACTGCCCATCACAGTTACTAGAGAAGTGAGTTCAGTATCTCCAGATGGATTTTTAGTAAGTGTCTGAAAATCTGACAGCTTTACCCACAGAGGAGTTTGGCATAGTCACTGCATCGCTTCAGGGCCAGCGGAGTGCTCAGTCAGCCTGTGTTGTGTCTGGTGGGGTGGAGGAAGATGCAGATGGGCTGTCGGCAGGGGGGATAGGAGGGGGTGGCAAAGGGACATTTTGCTCTTCTACCACTTGTGACTGGAGATTCCTCCTCTTCTATCCTCCTGGCTGCACCGTCACTCACCCTGTCATCTCCCCTCTCCATATCTTCCTCATCATCCTCCTCTTTGCTCTCGTCATTCCTGTTTTTTCTCCGTGATTCTCCCACCTTTCTTATGCTCAGCTTTCGTGCCTCTGAATCATCCTATCTCTTGCCCACGCTTCCGTACGTTTCCAAATTTAGTCCTGTTTTGTTTTTCTCATCGTGTCAAACTGGAGGCTGGAGCCGAGCCACATCTTTGACGCCCTCAGCCATCTCTGGAGATTACTGCAACGCTGTGTGCCTCCATCTGTGTTTCCATTTTCTCCTTTACAAAGTTTTGTTGTCATTTTTTTTACCCGTCTCTCCCCTATCTGTCATTTTTTGAATGGGTCTTTTTTAACTCTTAAAATCTTTATCAAGAATACAGAAATTCAAATATCTGTTATGTAATGCAGATCTATCAAATTTTGCCTCAATGTGTGCAGCCTTTGAGTGAATCCACTGCTTTGTCTGTGAACTTTTACAGGTGATATTACGCAGAAGGGCTATGAGAAGAAAAGGACCAAACTCCTGGCTCCCTTCATCATTCACACTCCAGGTATACCCCCCCCCCCAAAGTACAGCTGAAAAATCTGGTTTAACTCTTTTGTTTTTGAACTTAACTTAAATTTTCACTTTTTATAACACGTTATTTCAACCTGGGTCTCACACTGTCAATCACTAGATGGTAAAAACATAACTGCATTGCAGTATAACTACGGTAAATGGCTGTTTCTGTAAATGACACTGGTATTGTACATTAAGATCAGACAATGCTCACGGCTGCCTCCTAGTGGTACCATCTCTCTGCTAATCTCCCCTCATCCCAATGATGTTGGAGCATTGTAAATTGTTTGCTGTGTATAAAATGTACCTACCAGCAGGAAATTAACCAGCTCTGTCTTTACTTAAAGCATCGGATGGTTTGGAGCTGACTAAAAACTTGGCTTGAGGATTTAAAATGTTTCCAGTTGCTTATCAAGCTTCTTGAGTCAACCGAATGTGACAATGTCCTCGACATAAATTTCGGAAAGAAAAAAGAAAAGAAAATATAAAGCAGGAAAGGTTGAAAGAAAAATACAAAATGTAGCACAGCCTAAATTACTGTCAAAAGTTAATATAATTCCTTAATAATTAAAATCAAAGCATTATCCAGTTTGCTATACCATATCACAAGTTATAAGTTAACTACATTGTCCTTGAGAAAAGTGAAAGAGAACAGACCATGCTTTTTTTTAAATGTTGACAGGAATCACTCATCCCGTCCAAGATACTAAACATCACTCTCGCAAGTTTTTTCTAATTAATACATGTTTGTTGTGTGTATTTGACAGTGGAGCCGCCCCGCAAGAATGACGCACAGCCTTCTGCTCCCAGTTCCTCCTCCAGCCATGCCCCTCCACCCTCCAGCTCGTCCCGTTACCGAGAACGCCGCTCCCGCAGAACACATCGCAGTGGAGGAACCAGGGATGACCGCTACAGATCAGGTCAGAACTCCCACATAAAACACCACTGATGCAATGATCACTAAAGACATATACTGTAGTTTCCTCTGATAACTTTCCAGTGCTCAAATTAGCCTACATCAGCTTTACTTGTTGAGCCCAGTGTCTGTTTTTAAGCTCAGACACTGGGCTGTTTCAAAGGGACCAATTAAAGAAGAGCGTGTGTGTGTGTGTGTGGGGGGCTGAGAGAGACGAGGCAGACGACAGTGTGGTCTTGCAGCTGGGGAGCCCCTCGGTAAGCAGGACCCCCACTCTGTGAAAGCAGAGTGATGTAACTGCCTGGCTATGTGTGAGGGGGCTGTTAGGAGAACAGGGGAATACTGATCTGACGCTGACAAGGATAAAGGAAAACCAAGCAGTAGAGTAGAGGTGAAAGAGCACAGAGCATGTGAAGAGGATATTTAAGTGTCGATGTGTGTAGATGATGTTCAGACATTCAAAGCATCCTCCCTCCCATAAAAGCCCCTGCTTTTTCTTTTTTTTATTTTCTCGTCCTGCTTGCCTTTTTCACAATTCTATCATATAATTATCTAATTATATGAAACACCCGCAAAATCTATCATGCTAAATAACAGCCTGGATAATCTAAAGTCAGTCTGGTTTGGTGAGGTGTTGTTTGAAAATGCTCCGTTGTCATAGAAAATCTGACCAGTGACAGAATATTTTTTATGTGAGTGAAGGACTCAGAAGGAGATTGGGGACGGGGATTCCACACAGGGAGGATTAGAGCTGCAAAAATAGAGTAAAGGCAAAACTGAGATTGAGAAACAGAAGAGGAATGAGTGTAAATGAAACGGACTGAGGAAAAGTAGTGCTTCATTGTCTCTGGCTTGAACAATGCAGCGTTGAAGTAAAGTTTAAAAGGACTGACGGGCTGAAAGAGACATCCTGGAGGAGAAGAACACAGAGCAAGGACGAGGGGCATGATTAGCCTTTTTCTATATAATGAGTGTGCTGTCCATTTTACTCTTTTCACAGTGTAGTACAGTTTAAGTGCAGTAAAAGTGCACTGATACAGCACCATTTCAGGCTGCCTTCAAAGGGAACAGGAAGGCTTGTCGATATCAGTCAAGTCTCTGAAATCCCTCCTTTACTCACTCATTCACTAATTCATCAAGAGTGTACTCTGTAGTGAGAAGCAAACCCATGGTTATCACATGATAATGTGATAATCATCATCTACCACGTCATGAACACTACGGTTTTTTTGTTCCATTCGGACACTTTTTGAGAGCACTTTAAAGTGCGTAATTGCACTCAGTTGCTGGTTTATATGGTAGAAGTGTTTCTGTTATTTATTTATTTTTATATACAGTCTATGTGTTTAGCCTACACTCACTGATACAAATTGTGCCAGCAAAATAATGTAAACACCTATCAGTGTAACAGCACCACAAACTACATCCTCCCAAATGATCCTAAAGTTAAAGCAAACACCTCCCTATAACATTATAACCTTCATCAAGCTAAGGGTTATTGCGGGCCTGCATTTTAGCTAGTTGGATCTAATAGGCATTTGACTGTATTTCGGACTTAAAATGGCAGAAAGTAAATATAGTGTACTAGGAAATCTTTAAAATTCATCCTCTGTGAACCATAAATGGTTGTACAAAATTTCATGGCAATCCATCCAAAATTAAGACTAAAATTAGAACCGTCGGACAGACAAAGCCATTCCCAGACCCACGCTGCTTGCATGGCCAAAACATGGTGAGCCAGAGTTTTAAAAGAGACCATTAAGAAATATGAAGTTATAGGAAGGAGAAATGACAAAACACTGGAGCAATGAAAAACGGACGAAATGAAAGCGTAATATCATTTTATGGGCTGCAGAGAAAGTGCAGAACAACTTTGATTTAATTGCCTCTACTCTCTTCCAGCTTCCTCCAGTTATTACTCCTCTTAAATAACCTGTCAGTACTGCAGTACTGCGTCCACCAATTTACAATATTGACTGGTTTCTGTGAGGCTACTGTGTAACAGTAAACCAGAGGTACATATGAAAGATAATACCAGAGCAAGGCCTTTAGCTGCCCAAACATCTCAGTGTTCACATTGGCACATTATGAGAGAAGATGAGCAGAGCAGTCTGTTCAGCAGAATGCCAGTTATGTAATCATGGTCCCCACTGCTGTGTAATGAGCTGTTCCTGATAATTTATTTAAATGTGTTTATGTTTGAATGGAAATTGTGTCCTTTGACTTAATAGATGTGATTTGCCAGTGAGTGGGTTTTTGTTGCACACGTTTTGTTACGTAGTCGGAATGTGTGGCTGTTCACGTGGTCCTTTCTTAATGTGCCTGTGGGTGTCATCAAGTGAAAGTATCTCTGGGTTTGTTACTGTGTGCATGTGTGTAGGCGCGTAGGTGTGTGGGCTAGTACACAGCCTCGTTCTCTCCTCCCGTCGTGGTTTCCTGTTTCAGTGGGAAAACACAGTCATCCTCTTGGGATTTTCTCCTGACTTCTTCCTTACTATATATATATATATATATATATATATATATATATATATATATATACTTTTTCTTAACATGTGAAAATGCTGTTTATTCTTTAACAAAGCCTCATTTAAACAAAACTAAAATGCTGCTGTCAAAAATGAATGGTAAGAAACGAAGCAGGGGTTACCAAAAAAGCAGATTGTGATCATCTAAAACTAAATGATGTTTCCCTTTAAGTCATCGTGGGTTGAATGTGTCTATGAGCTGAGAGCAGAGTCACCAGAGGGACGGTTTTATTTTTGTTTTTTTTAAAGCAAAAAATACAATTTTGTTTAGCGGATGTTTGTTTTTCTTCTTTTCTGTGCAACACATCCTCTCACAACCTGTAAAATGTATCTTGTCACCTATTCTGTGGCAAGATAAATCCAATCAGATCTTTTTTTGACTGGATAAATTGAAAACATAATTGTACTAATAATTCACTGCATCACTGCATTAACTATTATTTCCTACTATACCTGACACTGTTTTACCTCTTTTGAAAGCAGGAATTTTCCAGGAACCCCAGAACTTTTGTAGGACACCTTGAGAAAACAGGATCTTAACTTATTTCCCAGGTCATAGTTTCTACTCCCCCAAAACCGCATGCAGATCCTCTTGGTTAGGACCCACTGATCTAGAAGACTCAGAGCACAATTAAACTATTAAAATGAAGTAATAGCATTAGCCTGTTCAAAGGTTGTTAATAAGCTAATATACACGGAAAGAAAAAGTTCAGCACAACAAGAGTACGACTAGTATGAGTCAATTCAAGAAGCTGTTTTCATTGTTTCTTTTATTGTTTCTTTGCTTTGAATCTGATCCAAAGCTGCTACGATCAAGTCAAACCATGCCTAACTCAAACTATATTGTTTTCTGTGTATGCAGATATACATACTGAGGCAGTCCAAGCTGCCCTGGCAAAACATAAAGAGGAGAAGATGGCACTCCCCATGCCTACCAAGCGACGCTCCACTTATGTGCAATCTCCCATTGAAACCCGCACACCACCAGGTAGGACAGGAAGAAGGACAGTCCTCCTGCTCTGTCATAATGCTTTTACACACAGACTGACCGTTCGCCAGGAGGATACAGTGCTGGATATTTCATCCTTTTTTCTCTCTTCCTCAGACTCCTCATCAGGTTCTGAAGATGAGACGTCTGTGCGCAGGCAGTCGTCAGTGGTTGCTCCTGCGCCTCCGGTCAATCCCAACCTGCAGAGCCCAGACTCTTGGATTAACCGCACAGTCCAGGGCTCCTCCACCTCCTCTTCGGCCTCCTCCACCTTGTCCCACGGAGAGGCCAAGCCGCAGCCTCAGAGCCAGCCTCAGCCTCAGCCTCAGCCTCAGCCTCAGCTCCAGTACAAGCCGCAGTACCAACCTCTGTATCAGCCTCACCACCAGCCGCATGAGCAGCCCCACACCGCAGCTGTGACGGACATGCTGGCTCACAGTCGCATTGGTGAGGCACTCGACTGATTTTTGACTGGGGTAAAATATTCATGGCCACGACTGGTGTTGTTGGGTTTATTAGGTTTGTCCAAAATTAACTTATTATTACAGGGAATACTGGCATATTCTGGTGCTTGTTGGTGTTATTCTTCTATCAAGAGCTAAACTTTTTGTATAATTCATGAAAAGGGACATAACTACATTCAGACAGTGTATATAGTGCACCTATATAGATTTGTTTTGAGCCCAGGCTTGTAGAATTATAAAAATTAGTTAATATAAACAAAAAAGTAAAAACAATACACAAAACAAAACAAAAAAATAGATATCCAAAACGATTACATTTAGCCATAATCCCCCATTTAGCATTTATAAGCAGTAGATAAATACTGAAACAATAGTCAATAACTCACCGTAGTGTATATGTAAGCAAATAAAGTGTTAATAATACATTTATTTCAACAATTGGAACTTCTCCTATGAAGCATTCATAACTGGTGTATAAACAGTTAATGAATGATTGACAACACAGTATTATATGAAGCTGTAATCATATGTCCACATATATCCACAGACAAAATGTGTTCAGAAGTCATGAAGCGATGTGGAGCTTTAAGGTTCAATCTTGACCTTGGACAAAAATCTTAACTCAAGATGCTCTTAAGAGATTTCTTCCAGAGCTTTCACCTACATCTTGTGACTTTCATTAACTAACAGGGCTCAGTTGCCATTTAGAGTGAAAAGTGAGTGAGTTGAAGTTAAAAGAATTAATAAAAAAAAGTAATTATGATAACAACACCGTAAACAAAAAACATCACAATCAAACACAAACCAGATGCTATGCATGAACCTGAAGCATGACACAGGATAAATCCACTAAAAGTAAACATAACTTATTTCCATAGTGGCTCTGGTTTGCCCAAAACCATGAAAACAACTGCTGTGCCTGAAGTATATTACAGACTTAACTGAAAGTGGCAAAATTCAGACTTAATAATCATAGACAATATTCCAAAAAGTTCATATAATAAAATTTTAAATGTTAAATAATAGAATTTTAAATGTTAAATGCAATCATTCACAGCTACACTTTTCGTTTTACTAAATAAAAAGTTACACCTGCTTTTTAAACTAATGGAGTATTGTTATCTAGCGAGCTGTCCCACTGAAAGGATTCATATTCAAATATCTTTACATTTTGACTGCATTTAAATTCTGCCTAGTATGATACCTACTGTGTGCTGGTCTTTGTTACGCTTCAGTCCTTGTAATTAAAAATCCAGCTGAAACCAGGAGGGCATCGTTCAGACTGTCCTCCCTTTCTTCCCCTTGCAGCCCCCTCAGAAAACAGCGCCCCCCCTCCAGATGTGACAGCTGTGGCCCCTCCATCCAGAGGGTCGCGTGTGGACCTGCCCTCTAACGCCGTGGTCCGAGGGATGAGCCGCGGGCAGAGCCGCTCAAGCATGATGGAGACTGCGGATGGTAACGACGACACCATATAACATTTGCATTTGTTTGCATGTCTCTGTAGGAGCCTCTGTCTGACTCCACTCGCACTCTTCTCGCTCCAAAATAAGTGACCACCAAACATGACATATCGTTAATCAGACTTTACTGCTTTCTTTTCTTCTTGATCTTTCTCCACCCTGTCACATGTTTATTTGACTGGCTAATAGGAAGAGGTAATATCCAGAGTAAGGAAACTCCTTAATATATAAATAATGTCCATAGCCTCCTGTGTTTGTTGTTGTACCCTTAACTCTCCCTCCTGTTTGTAATGAATGATTATAGAAATAAATGCAACACCAACAACATCCACGCACAGAGTGAATCCTCACGTGTGATCCCAAACCAAAAGAAACAACCTCTACCCCAGTTCACACCGTGTTTTCCTTGTGTTTTTGCCACCTACGTGTGCTGCTTTTCCTTCCCAAAAGACATTAGAATCAATTCAAGACAAATAATTCAATCTACAAAAATAGAGTCTCTTGTGATATGGGATAAAGAGCAGCAGACAGTATGAGATGGTAAGAAGTTTAAACGTGTAGTGTTGTATCACTGGATGGATGAGCCACGGAGTGTGTGTGACTGTGTGTTTGCCCTGCCACCGCCCCTCTCCTCCTTCGTCCTGGCTGTAGGAGTTCCTGTGAACAGCAGAGTGTCCACTAAGATCCAGCAGCTGCTCAACACCCTGAAGAGGCCCAAGAGGCCGCCGCTCAGTGAGTTCTTCACAGACGACTCAGAGGAGATCGTAGAAGGTACACCGCTTCATAAAAACAACCCTAACCACTGTGTTCCCAATACGCCGCTTAAATTTCTGTTGTAATTTCTGTACTACATCACAAAAAATATTACAAACTGAGTTTGCGTACGGCA
>NC_060167.1:23093796-23142567 GCF_021292245.1 Micropterus dolomieu
ACAAACCAGATGCTATGCATGAACCTGAAGCATGACACAGGATAAATCCACTAAAAGTAAACATAACTTATTTCCATAGTGGCTCTGGTTTGCCCAAAACCATGAAAACAACTGCTGTGCCTGAAGTATATTACAGACTTAACTGAAAGTGGCAAAATTCAGACTTAATAATCATAGACAATATTCCAAAAAGTTCATATAATAAAATTTTAAATGTTAAATAATAGAATTTTAAATGTTAAATGCAATCATTCACAGCTACACTTTTCGTTTTACTAAATAAAAAGTTACACCTGCTTTTTAAACTAATGGAGTATTGTTATCTAGCGAGCTGTCCCACTGAAAGGATTCATATTCAAATATCTTTACATTTTGACTGCATTTAAATTCTGCCTAGTATGATACCTACTGTGTGCTGGTCTTTGTTACGCTTCAGTCCTTGTAATTAAAAATCCAGCTGAAACCAGGAGGGCATCGTTCAGACTGTCCTCCCTTTCTTCCCCTTGCAGCCCCCTCAGAAAACAGCGCCCCCCCTCCAGATGTGACAGCTGTGGCCCCTCCATCCAGAGGGTCGCGTGTGGACCTGCCCTCTAACGCCGTGGTCCGAGGGATGAGCCGCGGGCAGAGCCGCTCAAGCATGATGGAGACTGCGGATGGTAACGACGACACCATATAACATTTGCATTTGTTTGCATGTCTCTGTAGGAGCCTCTGTCTGACTCCACTCGCACTCTTCTCGCTCCAAAATAAGTGACCACCAAACATGACATATCGTTAATCAGACTTTACTGCTTTCTTTTCTTCTTGATCTTTCTCCACCCTGTCACATGTTTATTTGACTGGCTAATAGGAAGAGGTAATATCCAGAGTAAGGAAACTCCTTAATATATAAATAATGTCCATAGCCTCCTGTGTTTGTTGTTGTACCCTTAACTCTCCCTCCTGTTTGTAATGAATGATTATAGAAATAAATGCAACACCAACAACATCCACGCACAGAGTGAATCCTCACGTGTGATCCCAAACCAAAAGAAACAACCTCTACCCCAGTTCACACCGTGTTTTCCTTGTGTTTTTGCCACCTACGTGTGCTGCTTTTCCTTCCCAAAAGACATTAGAATCAATTCAAGACAAATAATTCAATCTACAAAAATAGAGTCTCTTGTGATATGGGATAAAGAGCAGCAGACAGTATGAGATGGTAAGAAGTTTAAACGTGTAGTGTTGTATCACTGGATGGATGAGCCACGGAGTGTGTGTGACTGTGTGTTTGCCCTGCCACCGCCCCTCTCCTCCTTCGTCCTGGCTGTAGGAGTTCCTGTGAACAG
Source organism: Micropterus dolomieu (assembly GCF_021292245.1). Taxonomy (NCBI): domain Eukaryota; kingdom Metazoa; phylum Chordata; class Actinopteri; order Centrarchiformes; family Centrarchidae; genus Micropterus; species Micropterus dolomieu. Next base: position 23,095,125 of record NC_060167.1, read on the forward strand.
CAGAGTGTCCACTAAGATCCAGCAGCTGCTCAACACCCTGAAGAGGCCCAAGAGGCCGCCGCTCAGTGAGTTCTTCACAGACGACTCAGAGGAGATCGTAGAAGGTACACCGCTTCATAAAAACAACCCTAACCACTGTGTTCCCAATACGCCGCTTAAATTTCTGTTGTAATTTCTGTACTACATCACAAAAAATATTACAAACTGAGTTTGCGTACGGCAGCATTGTGTAATAATACATAAAGTACTGATACTTTATAGATAAGTTATAAGCCGTTAAGTTTTGGGTCGTCAGTTTGGCCAGTGTTTCTCCTACTGTTTGGTAACACTGCAATTTAAATCATCAAGTTGGCAGCTGTAAATGTTAATAAGTTGTTAATAAATGGATTGTAGTAAAAAAAGTCCAACCAGTCAAAGGCATTTTTCACAACCTGGATATGTCTGATCTATAAACCGTTAGTAAATGCTAAACTATTAACCATTAATAAAGTAATCAGTTGCAACTAATAAAATGTGCCTCATTATAAAGTATATTTGGTTGTATACTTGGTACATTTGGATGTCATTAATCTGTAATATACCCAAAAATGTTCTGCGCTCTCTCTCTCTCTCTCTCTCTCTCTCTCTCTCTCTCACAGTGCCCCAGGTGGACCCCAACACACCGAAGCCAGAGGGCCGTCAGATCATCCCAGTGAAAGGGGAGCCTTTGGGAGTGGTCAGTAACTGGCCCCCAGCCCTGCAGGCAGCGTTGGCCCGCTGGGGGGCCACTCAGGGGAAGAGCCCCGCCCTCACTGCTCTTGATATCACGGGCAAACCGCTCTACACACTGACTTATGGTGAGACACAGGACTATTAATATGCAGCCTGAAAGGATGTTTATGGTGTAAAATCAGTAGCAGTAACATACAGCTGCTGGTAGTTAGTTAAAGGTACTACGCTGTGTTGAGAGCTATTTCAGGAGTTCATGTCAAGAGTTCATCTGGACAATAGAAAGATGTGTGTACTCTGTGACATGGGATTTTTGGCAGAGGTAAGACATATAACCTTCTCTCCTTACTCCCTCGTCCCCACTCCACCTTCTGTCTGTTAGGGAAGCTGTGGAGTCGCAGCGTGAAGCTGGCGTACACCCTCCTGAACAAGCTGGGCGCCAAGAATGAACAAATCCTCAAACCTGGAGACAGGGTGAGAGAGCTGACACGCTGAAAGCAGATTCACACACAACATGCATATAACAATGGTAGTGTCACCCTGACAAATAAATTTTGAAATATTTGCAGAAACAAGATTTAAACCTGTATATTTGCAACTTCTCTCCCAATGATGTGTCTTTGTGCAACTGCTCCAGCAGTGATTTATTATTGTTGACTTTCGAATTTTCTGTGAAAGACAGGACTAAAAACTAAATGAAATTACATTATTTTTATTTCAACAAAGTGGATTGCCATGAAATTTTCTACAGCCATCCATAGTGCTAAGATGACTCCTCTTGACTTTAGTGATCTCCTGACTTTTCCTCTTGTCAGGTCAAAATTTCAATTGATCTAATACGTATGTACCTTCAAAATATAAAACTAACAATCCCATCAGCCACCTCTTTGTGTTTATTGCTAATTCGCAAAAGTTAGCATGTTAACGCACTAAACCAGCATGTTATCATTGTGAGCATGTTAAATGTAAATGCTCCGTATTTGTATAGCCACGCAAAGCGCTTTTACACTAAATCTGCATTCACCAAATCTGCATTCACCATTCACATGCAGTCTGAAGGAGCTGGGTATTGAACCACTGACCTTCTGATTAACGGGCAACCCGCTCTACCTCCTGAGTCACAGTCGCCCATGCTGATGTTAGCATTTAGCTTAAAGCACCTGTGTAGTACAAACTCACAGAGTTGCTAGCGTGGCATTAGACCTGTAGTTCTTGTTACTATTGTTAGTAACAATGTAACATTTTACCACCAGCGTTTATATCCATTAAGATTTTTCTTCTTTATAATCCAATGTAAAACAATCCTAAATGTAAAGTTCAATGTCTTGGTAGGTGGCGCTGGTGTACCCCAACAGTGACCCTGGGATGTTCTGGGTGGCCTTCTACGGCTGCCTCCTGGCTGAAGTTATACCTGTACCTATTGAAGTACCACTGTCTCGCAAGGTAAGAAAACCCACAGAGGAACATTTTGTGACTACATAGAGAGTTTTTCCTTTTCTGTTTAACTATGAATGTGTGTGTTTTTAGGATGCAGGTATCAGCCAGGTGGGGTTTCTGCTCGGAAGCTGTGGTGTTGGTCTGGCTCTGACAAGTGAGATCTGTCTGAAGGGTTTACCCAAGACACCCACTGGGGAAATACTGCAATTTAAAGGTCAGTGAGCTCTTTCAGGAATGATTGAACTTTATTTGAACAATTAGACATATTCCTTTAAAAATACCATAGTCTTTTATGAAATATTGCTGAAAGGAAAACTTCCGGAATACAAAGTTGTTACGCAGGGAGGGTACAATGTGCTCTGTGTTTTAATGAAGAATGGATGATGAAGCCTCCTTGATATTACTTGACTTTACTTTTACTGATGCTTTTCTCTGATAGGCTGGCCTCGACTTAAGTGGGTGGTGACAGACTCAAAATACCTGACCAAGCCTTCCAAAGACTGGCAGCCGCACATCCCCACTGCCAACACTGACCCTGCATACATAGAGGTACTGCAGTTACTGCTTTTCATGAGACTATCTTGTATAACTGGCTGTTGTTTAGCACACAATAAAAACAGAACTTGATTTGGGAACATTAAAACCTGAGTATTATTGCGTCCTGATGTGGTTTGAAAAGACAAGTGTTGCGATTTTATATGTCTGTCCGGTGTTTGCTCTCTGTTTAGTACAAGGCGAGTAAAGATGGCACAGTAGTGGGTGTGGCTGTGTCTAAAGTAGCCATGTTGACCCACTGTCAAGCACTGACCCAGGCCTGCAACTACTGTGAGGGTGAGTAAAGACCCAGATTGTCGTCATCATCTGTCATCTGAAGGTTTCTTCATCAACACGGCTGTTATAAGTCTGAAGACACTTCTGTCTTTCTTCACTTTAGGGGAAACTTTAGTGAATGTCCTGGACTTTAAAAAGGATATGGGCCTATGGCATGGAGTTCTCACAGTAAGTGCATGTGCACGTGTGCAATAATACAAATCCATTTTTGCTTTCAAAATGGTTTTAAATGATGATAGTTGCACCACAACAGAGAAGAAAGGGGAATTTTAGTGTCTGTGTTCTCATCAAGTATCTGGTAAATTGACCAAATGTCCAAATTATAAAAACTTCATGGATTCCATGATGGACATGTGAAAAATCCCATGGGTTTTTGGGACTTGATACAGCACTTTTTTCAGAATTAAAGCTGTTTTAAGTTGTTTTATTTCCATTGGTCCCTTATGCATTATTCTTATTAGATACATGGGGCTGGGCAATAAAACAGTAATGATAATTATCACGATTTAATTTTCCTTAATAACAATATAACAAATGTTCAATACATGTTTTATTAGCACTCCATTTTTCTGTTAAGATGTTTATTTTGTTGAGGAAAAGGAACTGAAAAAAGATTTTTACTAATTGTATCAAATTTTATAATTTTATAAATCATTTTAAAAAATCATAATTGTTTTGAATATTCTATTTCAGATTTGTGAAGAGATCCACTGAGAAAATAATTAAATAAAACAAAACCAGCCTTTAAACTGAAAATAAATAATATATAATTAATATAATAATATATAATAATAATAATTATAATAATAATAATAATTTGACATTTATTGTGATAATTATAAATATCGAATGATATGAAATGTTTTTATCATAACATTTTTGGCCATATCGCCCAGCCCTGTACAGATATTTACCACATGTTGATCTGTTGCTCACATTATGTTATCTAGCTTGTGTAACTTTTGTATCATTTCTTTTTTAGTCTCTGTTATTTTGTATACTTTAAAAAAGATATGATTTTGTTTGTTTATTCCACCCACATTATGTCTGATTTACCTTTTAGAAATGTCTTTATTGAATTCATTAACAATTTACATCATTTATAATGGTACAATAAAATAAACAAAGCATTACACTTTTAGCTATTAGATCAGATTCTGTTGGAAGTTGGGGCGTCTTTAACATGATTTAGTAGAATTGCCCAATGTGGGGTTTTTGTCATGATTATTATACTGTATTAGCTGCTTAATCAGGTTTTGTTGGTTTCCAGGCTGTGATGAACAGAATACACACTATCAGTGTTCCCTATGCTGTAATGAAGGCTTGTCCCCTCTCCTGGGTACAGAGGGTCCACATCCACAAAGGTAAATTTACTGATCCCTCAGCTTGAGTAAGGCCATACAAAAGAACTGAATGTATAACATGACGACATGTTTACTCTCGTGCAGCTCGTATAGCTTTGGTGAAGTGCCGTGATCTACACTGGGCCATGATGGCTCATCGGGACCAGAGAGACACCAGTCTGGCTTCATTACGGATGCTGATTGTTGCTGATGGTGCTAACCCCTGTGAGTACTTCATGACCCCCAGCTTTGTAAAACTAGGGGCTTTCAAACCACACAAATTAGATTTAATATTTTGAATCCCTTATCTTTTTCTGATCTAGGGTCGGTGTCTTCTTGTGATGCCTTCCTGAACGTGTTTCAGTCCCACGGGCTGAAACCTGAGGTTATCTGTCCATGTGCTACCTCCCCTGAGGCCATGACAGTAGCTATACGCCGGTATGTCACTAACGCATATTCCATTTTTATGTAGGATTTTTTCCCAAACTCTCTATTACCACCTACCTCCCATTTCTCCCTCCTTCCCACTCTCACATCCCCAATTTTAATCCAGTGATGAATAATAAAAGCTGATAAAGAAAAAACATGGCACACTGCTTCACTCATGGTTGATTTTTATATTTACTGCTCTATCAGGGTAAGATTGTATGTGGTGGTGGACGTGGGCAGGTGGGCAGATCTGTGAGAACAGATGGGATGGATGGAAATATTCATGTTTGAGTGAACTCTCTCCTGTGTAGACCGGGAGTCCCTGGCGCACCCCTCCCTGCCCGTGCCATTCTTTCCATGGGTGGCCTGAGCCACGGTGTCATCAGGGTCAACACAGAGGACAAGAACTCCGCCCTGACTGTACAAGATGTGGGGCACGTCATGCCTGGAGGTGAGGATAGAAGGAAAGATAAACGAGTCGCATGAAAAACAAATGACAGACTTGTAGGCAAAAAAAGAGTTGGCTGGCAAAAAAGAAAAAACACATTCATGACTTAAAGTATGTTAGAATTGTAAGCCGACTAAGCAAACATGAATGTTTGTGGAAAGGATTGATTAGGAGGACAGGAAAGAGTGGTGCGTTGAAGCCAACTCTCAAATCAGAGATTTGTCGGAGCTTTCTTCAAGCACGTGAACACACCAACAAGAAAACGCTCTCTACTGCATTAACACAAGATGATGAGATAACTTTGGCAAAAAAATGAAATGCTAAATATTTCCTGTGATGGATCTCAAAAGAAAGTCAGATATCTGCAAGTTGATTTCCATTTTATTCTTGCATAAATGTTGATGGCTGGGAATAAAACATATGGTATGCTTTGGAAAATGTTTAATAGTAATGTAAAATATATACAATTCCTTGGTTTTTTATTACAGTGTCATGTATACAACTACGTGCCACAACACTCCCACTCTACTTCATGTCTACAACAAAATTACTAAATTACTGATTAAACATAATCATACATTAGCCATACTGAAACTCCAAATAAAGGCTAATTAAATGGTCCATCTTGTCTGCTGACATTTGTAAGTAACTCACACCTCAAAATAAATAACCATTAAAATTTTTGATTGTCTCTACACCAAAATATTTCATGGTTTTGTCAAATCATGTCATTAAAAATTTATACACTTCTATCATAGTATCAATACTCCAGAAGAAAATGACTCTTTCCATTTCTCTGAAATCACACAGCTCACACAATCTTTATTCCTCCTGAATATTTTTTTATCTGCCAGCCTCAACAGCTAGAGAAAGAATAAACGTTTTAAAAGTGCAACTATAGCTCTTTGCTCTCATATGTAGTATATACCTTTAAGTTATGAAGTCCATGTTTTCTAAATGCTACCTTTGTGTGTCTCCAGCTCTGATGTGCATTGTAAAGGCAGACGGGCCTCCTCAGTTGTGTAAAACAGATGAGATAGGAGAGATAATAGTAAACTCCCGTGCTGGAGGCAACATGTACTACGGCCTGCCTGGAGTCACCAAAAACACCTTTGAGGTATGAAAGTGGAGTTACACCCACAATCTGCCTGTGCTGCTGCAACAATCTCATAAATTAGAAACTTAATTAATTCACTTTTTGTGGTGTATTGCCATCCTTTCTGTCTGTGTATCCTCATGTTCAGGTGATACCGGTTAATGCTAATGGAGTTCCCATTGGAGAGATTCCATTTGTGCGGTCAGGACTCTTGGGGTTTGTTGGCCCAGTAAGTTGGACTGTTTCATTACAGTACAACATTTGTGGTAACTTGAGCCTTCCTGGAAACCATCCGTCTCTTTCTGTCTTTGAATGGGTCTGTATACTTAACAGTATAATGACCCTGCTGTGTGTGCCCCCGCTCTGTGCAGGGCAGTCTGATCTTTGTGGTGGGGAAGATTGAGGGCCTGCTGATGGTGAGCGGACGGAGGCACAACGCTGACGACCTGGTGGCCACCGCTCTTGCCGTGGAGCCAGTCAAGACTGTGTACCGTGGAAGGTGAGGAGATCACCGAATTCTTCTTCACACAAAAATGATGAGCTACTCTGTTGATGAAGTGTGAATACTAATTTTCACTACTGACATCTGGTGGCACAAAGGAAGCACAGCAGGCCCCAAAATGGCATGTAATGTTGACGTATAAACAACATTTAAACTGCTTGTGATTTCCATATCCTCTGAATAATCTCTAACATATCTGTGTGTGTTTCTGTGTGTGTGTCAGGATCACTGTGTTTTCAGTCACGGTGTTCTATGATGAGAGGGTCGTGATTGTGGCGGAGCAGAGGCCAGACGCCAGCGAGGAGGACAGTTTCCAGTGGATGAGCCGAGTGCTTCAGGTGAATCGCCTCATCGTCTCCTTCCAAATGTTTTGTTTATGTGAGGCAAACCACATGGAGCGGTGTGCAGTACTTCTTTTGTGTGTAAAATAATACTCTAACATCGCAGTGTAGTAGTATTGACTGAACATGATTTAAAGATTTCCATTCAATGTGTCTGTAATAATATAGAGACAAAAATCACCATTTTGTCAGCAGAGGTTAAGTTACTTTAACTACTCAGAATATTCCTTTAGTGTATAACTCATATTTTCACACAATTTTACTGCTCAACCAACCATGTCTCGATGTTTGATTTCCTCTGTAGGCTATCGACAGTATCCATCAGGTGGGCCTCTACTGTCTAGCTCTTGTCCCAGCCAACACCTTACCTAAAACACCCCTGGGTGGCATCCATATCTCTGACACCAAGCAGTTCTTCTTAGACGGCAACCTGCACCCCTGCAACATCCTGATGTGTCCCCATACCTGTGTCACCAACCTGCCCAAGCCCCGCCAGAAGCAGCCTGGTAGGTGATGCATATCTGGTAAAACAGGCTTGTGAAACGTGTATTAAGCTCTTTTATGGTTAAGGTAAAAACCATGTCGGCAAAGATAAGAGGAGCTGCTGACAGTTCTGCAAGTCAGTCAGGATATAAAGTGTTTTGTAAAATAAGGGCCTGGTTGTGGGGTTACGTAACATATTCATTAGAGTTTCTGGTTTTGGGAAAGGGATATTCCTGCCGTGTTGGCTCTGGCTGTGGCGAAGTTGAGCAAATGTCACACAAGGGTTTGTTTTTAATCTGTCATAAAACAAAAAACACATGACACACAAATATCACCAAAATCCATCCAATTTGAAAAAAAATGACATGCAGAGAAACCCCCAAATGAAACAAAATAGAACAACCTATAAGCAACATATAACATGAACAAAGTGTTTTAGTGTAAAATTAAAGCACGACACAGGATAAAAACACTACAAGTTATAATAACTTATTTTCACAGGGCTCCTTGCGTCCCCCTTAACCATTATAAAACAAAGACTGCTGTGCCCCTGCTACACTGCAGACTTACATGAAAGTTGTAACATGCAGATTTAAGTATAGTATAACATTATTACTCATTATACAAACTGCACATTTTCACCAAAATACTGAATACAGTCACACATCACTCCTCTTTCCATTTCCATAATCTGTGTACTTAAACACATACAGTATTATATTTAATGCAGTTTTTATACTGCAGTCTTTGTATTCTCACAGGATTAGTTTTATTGGCAGACCTCTGTCTTACCCAAACTTGTAATGCTGTTTAAATGTTTTACTTTCCAGACTAATGTCTCTTTGGTTAAAACTTAACCTATGAGGGCTGCTGTATAAATGATACTGTATTACACTCATCTCTCTCTCACACTCATTTTTTCTTGTAGTTGGCGTAGGTCCTGCATCCGTGATGGTGGGCAACCTGGTGGCAGGGAAGAGGATTGCCCAGGCCGCAGGCAGGGACCTCGGCATGATCGAAGACCAGGATCTTGTCCGAAAGGTAGTGTGACCATGAATGCTGTAACTCTCACTTTCAACCTGCCACTACCTCCGTATTACCTGTAACTCTGTATAACCATATTCCACACTGTTTTCAAAAGAGCCTAAGCATGTCATTCAGAAGCAGCAGGAAATGTGTGCACCAATGCTCACAATGTGTTATGATGGTAAATAGTTTGTTTTGAAGACTTTCCACTGCCAGTGTAACAATGGCCCAGTCCCAGTTTTATAGATTAAAAAAAAATCTGGACTCTTCTCTCTTTCTGCTCCCGTCTCTCTCTGGATGTAGCTCTGTATGTGGCCCACTGTGATGGTAAGAATTATGGCCCCCTTATGGCATCTTCCCAACACCTTGTCTTTATTGTCGTCATACTCTAATGTATATTGTACTGTGGTTTTATTTTGTGTGTTAAAATGTGACACAAGCAAAAAAAAGTGCATGTTTTAAAATCTGTTACAAGAAATCCACCTTCTGTAGCTTTCCCTTGTTTTACTGCAGACGTACCTTTCACATCCTAAGTTATTGTTCATTATTTTAAGAGCACAATTGGCTCTGAGTATGTGGTATAAATTGTTTGCACGTTGGCATGAGATAATTTATGCCAGACAGCTGTCTAATGAGACATGCAGTCTCTGTTTTATTTAGGTCTTCCATCAGTACAAAGCTCCTCCCTGTATACGCCCTCCATGGTTGTGTTTGTAAAATTGTATACAGATTATCAAACCCTCAGATGTACAGTACAGTACATACTGTACATGTAATATTTTTTTTTTCTTTTTATTTCAGCACCAGTATCTGTCAGAGGCTCTACACTGGAGGGCACAGACAGACCCAGATCATGTCCTCTTTGTCCTTCTTAATGCCAAGGTACCACATATTTTATATATATATATATATATATATATATATATATACCAAGTACATAAAATGTGTATATACTTGCAATGTAATACACAAGCTATTGCTACTTAAATTACACCTTGTGTTTCTGGTGACCTTGTATGTCTTCCTCTGTGCATTATTCAGGGTGTAACAGTGGGCACAGCGACCTGTGTCCAGCTTCACAAGCGAGCAGAGAAGATAGCTGCAGCACTTACTGAGAAAGGCAGCATCAACACTGGAGAGAACGTAGTGCTGCTCTATCCTCCTGGTGGGTCTTGTCTCTGGTATCTGTGTCTACATATTAATTAATTATTCTGTATTAATTATTGTGAGACATGGACAGTTTTCTCTCTTTTTTAACTGCGCCTTTGGCCTCCATCTTTCTCTCAGGCATTGATTTGATAGCCGCCTTCTACGGCTGTCTCTATGCTGGATGTGTTCCTGTAAATGTCAGACCTCCGCATCCTCAGAACCTGGCAGCCACGCTGCCAACTGTCCGCATGATTATTGATGTAAGTGTGTGTGCTCTTTTGCACGTGTGTTATTGTGTGTTCATGAGTTTGTGAGTACATACATGTGTGTTAATTCATTTAAATCCTAATAGTTTTTAGTTGTTGTTTTTAAAAATCCGTTGTTTTTTTTTATTGTCAAAAATCCAGTCTCAGTTGGGCCATAGATACATTGTGTTGTGTGTTTACAGCTGTTTTTGTCATTCATTTAATTTTCACCAATTTGTAGCAGCTTCTCCTGTTCAGATGAATCATGCTGGTGATGTTTTGTTACCAGGTCAGTAAAGCTGCGTGTATCCTTACCACTCAAAATCTCATGAGGACTCTTCGTTCCAAAGACGCTGCTGCCTCTGTGAACATTAAAACGTGGCCAACAATCATTGACACAGGTAAGATATCGAAAGTTTTTTGTCATAATAGGAGAAGTCTTGTCATAATAGGAGAAGCACAGGTGTTACTAAAAACATAAACAATACCTTTCTGTTCTAGAGTACAAGTAAGCAGTGACAGTGAGCCAGCATGAACAATGCTAGGACGCTTTTATTATTTACGCCTGTGCTCTTGCTACTGTGACATGTCAAAATGTCTTAAAAAAGGCCTATTCTCAACAAAACCTCATGTGAATACTACATAAAGAAATTGGATGCCTCATGGTTTATCAACAGAACTCTTAATCCTCCAATGAATTTGAAAAATAAAAAATCCTCTCTGTTCATCAGTTTAAAGTTCAATTTTAACACCTATTTTAACCTTAAATCTACATTAAGCCTAGTTCACACTACACGATTTTTAGCCGGATTTGCCACTCGGCAAGCCCAACGGATTGATCTGCGGTCGCCAGTTGTTACGTCTGAACTACTCAATGACGCATCAGAACGGCTCCCCGACACAGTTCCGACACATCGCCAACGTCTGCCAGATATCTAGCATGCCAAATATCTGGAGTCAGCCGACTCGACATCCACATCCAGCCAATCAGAGCATGCAGCTGGCAGAGCAGGCAGCTACTTTTTCACTGCAAAACACTTTTTACTCACCTCTAGCTCTCTCTGTAGCTGAGACAATCCCTGCTACCTGCATTTGCTAATCCATTCTTTCACCCATATTCTTTGTCTTTATAATTTCTATCTTTATAATAACAAACAACAGCTGTTTCGTGTGTAGGTTCACGTCATTCCCGTTTCACATTTCATGTGTGTTTTCTTGACAAAACGTGGTTTGGAGACCAGTGTCGGACGACACAGCCGCTTTCAGCTCGTGTAGTGTGTGAGCCTCTGTCACTGATCAGTCACGTAGTGTGAACGCCACAACAACTTCAAGACTCCCGTCACAAGACTGCAAGTTGTGTAGAGTGAACTGCACTGCAATCGGCTGATGCTGAAAGTTGTGTAGTCTGCACAAGCCTTTAGCTGTACAAATTTTTTGTATATCCACCTCATTTATTTTTGCAGTAGTGAAGTATTTGTAATAAGAAATGACTGTACCCCTGAAGTATAAACACATGAATTGTTTACAGTAGCTGACTTTCTCATGAGTTAAACTGAAGACAGGCTTATCAGTTGCTGTAAGTAGTCGTCATTGTGAGTGTACAGTTAGTTGTGTATGAAGTGCACAGATCTGTCAGAAATGCTCGTGTCAGTTTTTGTGGACCGTTTGCTGTGACAAGACTTTGCCGCATTAAGACAAACACGAAGCGGGATATTTCTCTGCAGTGCTTTCTCCTGTTATTACCAAAATTGCTCAGTGGGTAGACAAACTTGTGGGTTGATAAGTGCTTGGTGCACTTTTGGTTAGTTTCTGCTTGCAGCTATATTGTAATCTACTTTGTTTCCTATTATGATATATATTATTTTCTTTATATCTCTGTGCGCATTTTGTTCTGCAAAGCTCCTTCTAACAACATCTGAATGAGTTACACGGCCAATGAATAATATCTGAACAAGTATCTGAGAGCAATAATTGGCAGTATAAAATGCATCTGCTAATGATTCTTTTTTGATGAGTCATTAGTGCTCAGTATAATTTAATGTTGACTTTGTTCTCTGTTAACCATGCGCTGTTCTTGTTTGCAGATGATCTTCCTCGCCGCCGGCCTCCACAGATCTATAAGCCGCCCACAGCGGAGATGATTGCTTATCTTGACTTCAGTGTGTCCACTACAGGCATGCTCACTGGGGTAAAGGTGAGACAGATAAGCTTCACTTATTATATATTAATAATATTGCTGTGTTTGATCTTGATCCCAATCCAATTTCCAATTTCTAGCTCTTGCATGTCTCTCTCCCTCATTCTTATAACAACAATGGTATCAACGGGACTTAAATTTGTCTGGTGGCCAGAAACACAACTCCAAATGAATGATAAAGTGGTGGTTGGATAAATAAGCAACTGTTTGCTGACAAATTGTATTAAATTAAAAGTTGATATGTCAATGTTGTGTTCACAACTTGTGTCTGCTGCTCCCAAGTGGCCAAATAAATCCGTTATTGCAGGTTTAAAGAAGATGAATCTTGCTGCGGTAAAGAGATCCAAATTTAACAGTTTGTTGTACCAAACTGCTGTTTAAAACAATGATCCTGTTGACAGTGATCTGTGCATTTGTGGACCTATTTTGGTGTTTGTCATTTTCTTTTCTTATATTTGTGTATAACTGAATAAACATATTCATTGTGTCATCTCACACATTTCCATTTCAGGCACAGCAGAAAAACGTTAAGTAAACTACAACATAAGCAAAGACAGTCAGGTTGTTTTTTTTCAGTCCCACAGTTTCCAAGACCAAGGACAGACCACATTTTGCAAATCTAGTTTGCAAAAAGGCCAGTCGAAAATGTGCAGTTTCACTGTACTGGGGGGGTCCAGCATGTTTGGGATGCTCTTGATCGGTGTATACGACAGTGTGTTCCAGGTCCTGCCAGTATCCAGCAACTTCACACAGCCATTGAAGCCATTTCCTCGACCCCCCCAGTTCAGTGAAACTGCACATTTTTAAGTGGCCTTTTATTCTGGCCAGCCTAAGGCACACCTGTGCAATACCCATGCTGTCTGATCAGCATCTTGATATGCCACACCTGTGAGGTGGATAGATTATCTCGGCATAGGAGAAGTGCCTTAGGCCTTTTGTGTACATAGAGAAAGTCTTAGTTCTTTGAGTTCAGCTCATGATGAATGGGGACAAAAACAAAAGTGTTTATGTTTTTGTTCAGTGTACATCTGTCCCAAGTCAGTGCCTATTTACCTTTGCCAGACGACAATGACACTGATGTTCAAATCATACAGCGAGATGTCCATCATGGAATAGATACAAAGTGTCCACTTACATACATGTACCTGAGTAGAACATAATGCAATGCAGCCACAAGCTTTGTTGCATTGCAAAATGTATTCTACTGTAGGATGTAAAAGATGTCACAAGTAGGGAAAACTGGTTGACAGAAAGTGGGTAATAGTCCAGAAAAGTGAATTAGAAAACATAATCACAAAGCTATTCCTGGAAAAGCATCAAACTTTACAGACTGATATGCAACAGTGTCAGTGGGACATTTTCCTTTAGTTTCTAATACGTCTTCTTGTTTGTTGCAGATCTCTCACGCAGCCGTCAGTGCACTTTGTCGCTCTATAAAATTGCAGTGTGAACTGTACTCCTCTCGCCAAATAGCCATCTGCCTGGATCCTTACTGTGGTCTGGGCTTTGTCTTGTGGTGCCTCGCAAGGTAAGGTAATCTGTCACCTACAATACTTACATGCTGCGTACCACGGTTTTAGTATCTCTGATGTTATTTCTACTCCATTCATCCACTTTTTTTACTTCATGTCTTGTCTTTTAGTGTTTACTCAGGTCACCAGTCCATCCTGATACCTCCCTTCGAGTTGGAGAGCTGCTTGTCTCTGTGGCTGAGCACGCTCAGTCAGTACCGCGTCAGAGACACCTTCTGCTCCTACTCTGTCATGGAGCTCTGCACTAAAGGACTGGGTACTCAAACTGAGTTACTCAAGGTGAGTACTGCATACAGAGAGAGAGAATCATGAATGACGGACATGGAATTTGATCAGGGATTTGATCATTCTATGTGGTTGTGTTTTAGGCCCGTGGTGTGAACCTGTCATGTGTGCGGAGCTGTGTGGTGATAGCAGAGGAACGGCCTCGCCTCGCCCTCACGCACTCCTTCTCCAAGCTGTTTAAGGACGTGGGGCTGTCATCCAGAGCCGTCAGCACTGCTTTTGGTTCCAGGGTTAACCTTGCCATCTGCCTGCAGGTACACCAATCACCTTAACCTGATGAGAGAGTAGGGAACCAGTAATGAGAACCAGTAGGACCTGTATGTACGTGTTCTTTGTGTGTTACAGGGCACCACTGGTCCTGATCCCTGTACAGTTTATGTGGACATGAAATCCCTCCGCCATGACAGGTAAGAACACAACCATTTCAGTCAGGGTGACTGATTAAAACAAACAAACTTCCTAATTTAAGAAGTTAAATTGTATTATGTCTACTGTATACAGTATATGGAGTTTAGGTCTTTGTGTGGATTTTTTAAAGCAGCATTAAAACTGAAACTATCTCATATTTAATCAAAAGCTGAAGTTAACCTGTGTCGCTCCTGCATTGAGGGGGCTTTACTGTCACGATTGGTGTGCGTGGTTGAGGTTGAGGACTCAAATGCAGGACACACACAAAGCAGGTACAGTTCAAAAGGTTTATTCACAAAACTAAAGTGAGCACACTTACTGAGAGCGGCTGAGTTCAAGTAATCCAAAAGGTAACAGTCCATATGAAACAAAGAAATCCAAACAGAAAATCCAAAGGGCACAAAATCCAAAAGAACACGCAGGGTATCAGGAGATGAAAGAACACAGCATGACATGCTACGCACGACAATGACCAGACACAGACTAAAGAAACAAGCAAGCATATCTACAGGGACTAACCAGCAGGGCGTGAGCAACACTGGTGACAGAGATCAGACTAATGAGACAGACATGCAGGCAGGCAGAGAGAATGACAGAAGCAATGCAAGATTCAAACACCAGACAATAACATAATAAACCATGTAAACAAACAAACACTGATCAATAAAACAGTGATCACCACAGGAAAAATGACACTGAACAGACAGACCATGAAACTAAAATGGAACAGATCAGAAATAAGAAAATACCAAAACAATACTAAACACAAGCAGAGAGATACAACCCAAGCATGATGATACGGAAATTAATAACAAACATCAGACAGAAACAGAATTAAACAAGAACTAAGGCAGGCACAGATTATATCAAAATAAGACAGAACAGATCAGAGTAATGAATACAACATACTCAACAACAACACAAGCAGACAGTACGAGACCAAAATACAACGGACTAAATTTATTTATTTACCTTTATTTAACCAGAAAGAAAAACTCATTGAGATTAAAAATCTCTTTTCCAAGAGTGTCCTGGCCAAGACAGGCAGCAGCACAATTAACAAGGTTGCAGACATATGTAGAAACATAGACAGAAACTGCGGATAACTAAACTAAACAGATCAGACAGGCAGTGTACATTTACAATTATGAAGCAGTCAATAAAAGTGTCAAATGAAAACAACACCCCTTAGATCCTAAGTGAAAACACGAAAAAACTCGTACATAAAACCCTGAACATCGGTCAGATAATTCTCATTTGGAAAACAAGAGACTTGTTTTCAATGAATGACTACATGTGTCTGCTTCTGTATGTGACTTTTGCAGAGTCAGGCTTGTGGAGAGAGGAGCACCTCAGAGTCTTCCTCTAATGGAGTCTGGCAAGGTAAGATGCTACATGCGTACAACCATGGTATACATTCACTTCATGAATTATTAAGTTAAAGTGGTGCATGTTGTTTCAACTACAGATACTGCCAGGTGTTCGGGTGATAATCGTAAACCCAGAGACCAAAGGTCCGCTTGGGGATTCTCATCTAGGCGAGGTGAGAGGAAGCCGTAATTAAGCGCTCTCCTTTTGTGATGACAACATGACTGTATCGTGACAAAATAACTGGCAAAGCCTCCTTCCTTCCTAAACCAGCCGTGACCCAGTGTGTGCTTCCCTCTCTTAGATCTGGGTGAACAGCCCTCACAGTGCCAGTGGCTACTACACCATCTACGGAGAGGAGAGTCTTCAGGCCAACCACTTCAACACCAAGCTCAGCTTTGGAGACCCGCAGACCTTATGGGCCAGGACAGGATACTTGGGTTTTGTGAAGAGGACTGAGCTGTTGGATGCCAGTGGGGGTAAATAGACCCTGACACAGCTAAAGACTAGATTTAGTTAGTCAGCCTTGATGAGTTTATTATTATATAGATTGAGGATAATTAACACTTTAAAACAGAATGAACCCTTCAATCATAACAAACTTGAGCTTCTTACACATTTGTTTCTACTGCATATTTTTCTTGGTGGATTATGTTGCCCGTATTTCTGTGCTCAGATCGGCATGATGCTCTCTTTGTGGTGGGATCACTGGATGAGACCTTGGAGCTAAGAGGCCTACGCTACCACCCAATTGATATTGAAACCTCTGTGTCCCGGGCTCACCGCAGTATTGCTGAGAGGTGACAATGCTCTTGATATTCACACACACGCTTTATTAATGATCATAGAAAGCTACATATTGTGGCGGTAATATCCACCACTAAAATGCTAACTGCTCCAATGGCAAAAGAAAACACATTGTGATACACACATTTAATTACACTGTGTTTAAGAATTATTTTAAATATGGATATTTAAAGAGCACAAACACTGGCTTTTATTTTGCAGTTTTCTTTTTTGCTGTCATCACAACATATCCCCTGCCTTGTTTTTATCCCATTGCCATGAACCAGGCCCGTTTTATTACACATGTGTAATACAATTAACAAACTCAAAAAAGGTGACCACATACTGAAATAATAGGAAGCCAGTTTAGAGGAATAGATGAGAAATAAGATTATTTGCTTTCTTGCCAAGATTTAAATGAGATGATTGATACCTCTCTCATGACCGTACATTAACATGATGCTACAGCCAGTAGCAGGTTAACCTTAGCTTAGCACAAAGACTGGAATAGCTAGCCTGGCCCTGTACGAAGGTAAAAAAAAAATACACCTACCCAGGACCTCAAAAGGTCACTAATTAACAAGTTATAACTAGTTTAAACACAACATGTCCTTTTTCAACTTTGGTTTTTGTACAGATTAAACTGAGCTAAGCCAGCTTTCTGTTCATGTTTAGTGTACAAACAGGAGAGTGGTATCAATCTTCTTATCTAGGTCTCTGCAATAAAGCATATAAGAGTATTTCCCAAAATGTCAAACTATTCCTTTATTTCCATTGCTTTTGGGTTAGGATTGTATTCTCAGTCACCCTCTTCTTGTCCCTCACAGTGCTGTGTTTACATGGACCAACTTGCTGGTGGTGGTGTCGGAGCTGTGCGGTTCGGAACAGGATGCGCTGGACCTGGTGCCTCTGATAACCAACGTGGTCCTGGAGGAGCACCACCTCATTGTTGGCGTGGTGGTTATTGTGGACCCCGGGGTTATACCCATCAACTCCAGGGGAGAGAAGCAGCGCATGCATCTACGGGACTCTTTCCTCGCGGACCAGCTGGATCCCATCTATGTCGCTTACAACATGTGAGGGGTTGTCCACATCCACAGTCTGGATGCTTATTGCACCATCATTCCAGCATTCGACCACAGCTTGGCAAATGGTGAAAAGGAAAAAGCATGCACCACATGTACACATGCAACCAGCCCTGTGTGACACCAGCATATCTTGGCCACTGCATGTCTGTGATTGGACCTGCCATGTTTGGAGTTGTTCACTGTGTTTTATAGATAGAAGCAAAAGAAGCAACATGTACTGCAAATGGCAAAGAGAAAAAAAATTACCCTGTTGCACTTTTTGGGGGGAAAGGGCGAAACAACACATACAACAGGACCACTTGTGAAATTGAAAACATTTAAAATTAATTATATATTATTGTCTTTGTGAAAATCCATCTTCTTATTCCATACCTACCACAAACCTCTTAAAACGCTTTCCCTCGTGCGTCTACACAGATTCCAAGAGCTACTAAACTTGAAATATTTTTACATGCAGCTTTCCAACAAACACACACAAATGCATGCGCTGAGCCCTTGTCTTTTCTCACTAACACAGATGAATAAAAGAGGGCGGAAGAAAGTAAACCATGAGACAAGTAGCCAGTCTCAGTCTGTGTGCATTATTAAGAAAGCTTATTTTATCCCATGACAATGAAGCCAAATAGATTTTCACAACTTTCCTGCCCTAATATATTCCCTGCCTTTATAAAACTTCAGCCATACATTCCTATCTTAATTTTTAATAAATCTGCTATTGATGGCTGTTTATTCTACTTTGGTTTTGACTAGTAGTGGAAATCCGAACAGAAATCCAAAGGGATCAAAATAAAAGAGGAAAGAGGCCATATTCTGTACTGTACCTATAAAGGCCTGTTGTATTTTAGATACTGTACGTTACTGTATAAATATTTTTAATTGTATAAATGTATAAATGCTTAACTTGTCTCTCTCAGTTGATGGTTTGTGGATAGGTAACCCAGCTGGGAGATGATAACAGTAGCAGAAAGAAGACTGTAAATAAGAAAACTGTTTTGACAGTACTTTTGAAGTGGAATAATAGTTGTATAATGGAGGGTAAAGATGAATAACTTCAAAGCATTGTTAGTCAGGACAGATATAACATTGCACTTTCTCAAAAATTGTCTATTTTATTATAACAATGAGGCATTATAACTAAGGGTTCAGGAGCATATATTATTCTGAGGATTCTTGCTTGATGAGCTTCGAGACACCGGGAGGGCTATCACTGTTAACGCCAGGGATCTTTTATGTCGGCCATTGAAAAAAGAATAAAAAACAGAAAATTAAACTGGTGCAAGGAGAAAGCTAAAACCAATATCATGACTGTTTTCAGGCTACCAGTCATTAGTTAGCATCTAATATCCATTACCATTGTACTTTATATTGCTAAACAGTCACACCTCTCAGTTTTTCAATGCATAATAGAGCAAATGTTTGAGAGGTTGGCCCTTTCCTTTTCCTCTGCACACGTTTTGTCTTTGTGCAACTTTGTAAAGAATTACTTTGAATTCCAACAGGATTGTTGTTGGTACTGTATAGTAAGTCTGTAGTCAGTAGAGGCAAGTCATCATGTATCTGGATTATATTATTTGTTCAGTCACTGGATTTTTAAGCACTTGTGAATGCCGTTGCAAAGCTGAGCCACATCTGAAACACCCTTGATTGGCAAGTAAAGTAATTGTAGGTAAAAGAAAAGGGTAAAAAATAAGTGCATCAAGATGCATTTGCAAAATGTATTTGGATTCATGCAATCTTGTGCTTTCCTTGTGCTCCTTGCCATAATTTATAGGTTTGTTGTACTGGATTAAACTGTAATCGGTGATGAACCCTTCATGTCAACATGTAAATAGTTTTTTGTTATTTTTGGACTTTTGCAATTGTACCATTCAATTAACATTCAATCATGCCAAACACAATATTAGAAAGATGTTTAATCATTTCAAAGTAAACAGGAATATGATCTATTGAATTACTGTACATTGCACTGGTGGTACTTACAGTAGGTTTCTACTGTGTGGATCGATTAGTTTAACTAACCCCATTTCATGTTACATTAAATGTGTTAATAATTTTAGACATATAAATACTTGAAATTTGTTTTTGCCCACTTTTAAGTACACCTAGAGAAAACAGTTAATAGCACTTCATCTTAGCTTTAACATAGCATCTTACGTTTGCAGCAGAATGTTTGCATGACTCAGCCAAGCACAAGAAGAAGAAATCAGCTTGAGGCACAAGTAGGGGAGATATATATGTATGAAACTGTATATTCAGGGAACAAAACTCATAACACAGGGATGGACCAGGTGGTCCCTTGGTGCAATCTGTGAATAATACCCATAAAATGTAGACGTTTGTCAAAACAAATCTTGCAGTTATATCGGACATTGCAAACCTAATGAGCAAAAAGAGGGGTAACTGACAACCAGTGTCCATCTACCATCTACCTGCTTCGCTGCGAAGTCTACAAGGGCTTCCATTGGTTTCCGCTCTTTTTCTCCGTCAGAGTTCTTACACACTATGCAATCCCAATGACAGTGCAATTTAATTTAAAAGCTTGCACTGTCTGGTGAAATATACATGATGCTTATACATTTTGTAATAACTAAGGACAGGGGACTGCTGACATTTAACCAGTAGTGTACTTACGACTGCATTAATCTCTCTTGAGTTGTTCTATCAATATTTTGTGTATGCACTCTTGGTATGTTGTATATTAACTATTTGGTGAATTCTAAACTTCTCCATGAGGGTGTGATCCACCAAGGAATCTTTAATGTTAGAGAGGTGCTTTAACTCGTATAGTTGAGAAATCGAGGTGGTACACCCCTTTCAATTCTTCTCATTTCTTTTCTATTTCATTTTGTTGTACTTTGTTTTATACTTTATGTAAAAGTAATGCAGAATAAACAAAAGCATTTAATCATTCCACTTGTCCTGATATTCATGAGTTTAGTAATGATGAACAAGTGGTTGAAATTGACCTTATAACATCACTTTTTGGATTCTTACACGACGGCATGTTTTAGAATTTTGTCATAATGGACAGGGAAGATATTTTAGTTACAAAATAGGTAAATTCAAAGTAACATCTCATGTAAATTGATGAATCAAACAAAGCCAAATGTTTTTGTATAAAGCCAGAATTGTGCGCACTGAACCGAGGAAATGTCTTCCTGAAGGCCAACATTTTGTAAAATAATACCACAAAACTAAATATTTATCTCAGTAAGTATTTTACTTTTGGTTAAATAAATGTTAAATTAAAGAAAATCTAAAAGTGTTGTTGTCAGACTTTGCACCTGTGTAGGCTCAGTGCACAGAGAAGGCTTCTCCAAAATTTCAGTCTCTGATGTTTATGGGATGCTTACTCCGTTCTGAAGTAAAGGGATGAGGCCCAAGGTCAGGGCTTTAAATGTTTCAAGTGATGGAAAACATCAGTCAGAATTTGTCTGGCACTGAACATACACACACACATATGAAAAAAAACTTAACAGCAGCATGGTCATAAAGTAGACTACACTGTTCTGATCTGGATTCAAGAAAAGATGACCAAACACTAGAGGGCACGAGGGATCCAAGAAGACTCAATGTGAAGTAAAAGCCATTCATAATTTAATTTATGTAAAGCCCATAAGTATTATCAGCAAAATGTGCTTGAAGTATAAGTATTTATTATGTATTATGGCACCTGTTAGAGTACATTACCGTATTACTATTACTGATGCATTCATGTACAGCAGCGTATTTTAAGTGCTTTATTTACTGTTTGGTTGTTTAATCTATAACAACACATTTTTAAAACCTTGACTGTCAAAGTACAGCTGTCAAGTAAATGCAGCGGAGTCTTCCTCCACTCTGTATCTACCATTGAACTTTTCTCACCAATCACAAAGCCCAAAGAAACTATTGCGTAATGCGTCTTTACCACGCAGCACCGCCCATTTCCTTTGGGGAAAAAAAGTGGTCAGCTATTTTTTTTTAGCTGACATCTTTGTATTTTTAGCTGTTAGCCATTGCTGCTAATCAACATTTCAAGGTACTTGTTGTGTCAAAGTATATACACGAATTGCACGAAGTCCACGCTGTGAACAAGAGCAGTTACGCGGCATTTGAAAAGGTAAATTGTGGCTGGCTGAGCGGTAATTTTTGTGCTCGTCTGGCTGCTCCGCTGTGGCGGTAATGGCGGCTGTTGCTTCGTCAACTTCTCGCCGTTTTACGAAAAGGGAAGGTGTAGTTAGCTTAATGGCTCCCCGTATCGCTGACGTCTGTTGACGCGGTAACTTGCGTGCCAGTGACATAGTTACACATATTTGCTCATTGAGACAAAAGCTCATCCATCCTGTGAACCAGAGTCACCAAACTTCGCCTCGCTTGTTGCTCTAAAGCTGTTGTTTATTAACGGTTTATACGGGTTAACGTCCGTTTAACCGAACGTTAGCTACCGTTAACTAGCAGCGGTAACGTTAATGTTGGTGGGAACATTCTAGCAGTAACGTTAGTGACTCAAAGGATAACTTTATATGTCAGCTGCAAACGTTTGCCCGGGATGAAGTCGCCCACTTTGTTAAATTTTGCATTTAGTTAAATCCTAAGGGGAAAAAGTTAACAGTATTAACAGTCGGGCCTAGCTATGTTCCGTAACTCCGTGTTAACGTTAGTTGCATTGGCTAACACGATCGAACCAAAGAGGAAGTCGATCTTTTATTTAACTTAGACTGCCCTGTTTAACTTCCCAAGAAACGGTTAGCTAAAGTAAGAAGCTGAGATTTGATATTGCTTTGATCTGGTCGGGAAGAGTTGTTACTTAACGTTATATTAACACATAGCGCACAGGCCACAGTGTAGTAACTTGCAGCATATTTACATGCAGGCAGCCCCGACACATTGTCTTACTTTAGAGCCGTTGTAAAACTGATTTATTAAAACATTGATTTATTTGTTCCCAGTTACTATGGAAGAAGTACAGCAGGGCAGCAATGGCACTGAGTCACAGACTACCATCATTCCCACTACCATCACAACCTCTCAGTTCTCACAGATAGCCCAACAGGTAACTAATAGATCCCATTCAAGCTACCATTAAAAGTGTCTCAAATAATGCCACACTGTATTGCCACAGTAGATCTTGCAATGTAAAAACCGCTAGTCCACTTTGTTTATGAATGCTCAAATCACACTTTAAGTTCTTGTGGTTTGCTTATTAATACAGCTACATTTTCCACTTTATATATTTAGTAAGTTTGTTATAACTTGCTGTCCTACAACTTGTATTTAAGAAGGATCCAACAAGACAGCCATGTTGATCATGAACTAAGAGGCTTCCACATAACTCTCATTGTGTTAGCCTTCATCTGCAAACTTAAAGGAAGTCCATTAAAATTGAAAGCCTATCTTTAAAATTGGATTGCATTAAAAAATGTGAGTAATTTGCACAGTGAGTTTTCACTTCTCACTATCCAGTATAAATTAATTCTTTAATAGAGACATATCTGTCAGTTTTGCAGTAGAGAAAGGGATTACTGAATCTGGAGTTTCGTGCGACTAGTCTGCTGTTTTCTGAGATTTGCATCTTAAAGATTTCAGTCAACTACAGTGATGAATAATTTAATTATGCCAAAGTTATTAAAAAATGATATTTTGAAAACTCAACATTAATTTGTCTTTGCTAAAACTAAATGTATTGGTTATTTAAGATAATCCACAGCCATCACTGACATTTTTAATAAGACTATTTATTTAGTGGAACGTAGATCCTGTCTAAACTGTTTGAAGCGAGTTCTGCTGATTATCCAGGATAACCAGGTGCATCATCTCTAGAAGACACACTGCTGCTGAATGTTTCTAATATATTTTTTCAATTCTCAGAGGAACACAAGCAAAATTCAACTCACTTAAAAAAATATGTTTTGTGTAATTTGGGTGAAATTATTACCCTCTAAAGCAATATTTTTTTTATTATTCTAATGATGTCTCAATGTGTGTCGGAACTGACTTTTTTGCACACACAAATTGAATACGCTTGTCATGATGAATATACTGTATTTTTTGGATTTAAACTTGTGTTTGTGCAGATGTCCCTGGGTGGTTCTTCTGTGGCTGTTGTACAGCTGCCAGGTGGTCAGTTTCAGGTTCAAGGAGTGATCCAGTCTGCACAGTCGTCAGTCATTCAGTCCCCTCAGATGCAGAGTTCACAGGTGAGACCACCTGGATTTATTGACACTGCAATCATTGATTCTAAATGGTAGCCTTTGTTTGATTCATCATCTTAGTTTATTTTTTTCTTCTGTGAGCATGCCATTTTATACAATTATTCTGTTGCACTCTGTTAATCCACCTCCTTCTTTCAAGGTCCAGGGTTCAGATAGTGAAGATTCACAGGACTCATCAGACAGTGGAGTCACAGCCCAAAAGACCAGAGAAATACTGGCAAGACGGCCTTCATACAGGTAAAAAAGAAAACTACAAGCACAGACACAACACAATAACAGTTTTGTGAGATGAATACTAAATCATGTGACCCTTGTATTCTCACCTTGTAGAAAAATCCTAAATGAACTTTCATCTGAGGAAATGGCACACATTGAGGGGAAGGATAACAGCCCGGTATCCACAGGTGTTACAGTACCCACCACTCAAATCTACCAGACCAGCAGCGGCCAGTACAGTAGGAACTTCTCCCTTCCATAGTACTTGCATTAAAAAGGCAAAATTTGTTTTCAAATGTTATGTTTTTGTAGGGCACGGAATTAATAAAAGTGAAATTTTTAATAATTGTGTGTTATTTATGATTTGGCGTGTGGCGATTAAATCGGCAATAGGCACATGATTGAAGGATGATCAGCGATTGGTTTTTCATGCGCCGATATTAAGGCAATTTTAACTAACTCACTACAGTGTTTCCCACAGGATTTTAAGAGACTATGGTGGGTGGGCCTTAAACCCTCTCACCGGGGTCCAAGGGCATGCCCCCCATAAGAAAGTTTTGATTATTATATATATATATATATATATATATATATATATATATTATTATTATTATTATTATATGATTAAGATAAAGTTAAATGCATTAATTTGGTGCAAAATTAAGAGGCTATCTATGAAGAACTGTGTACGCTTATAAACAATGTTGTGCTCTAATAAACTATTTGATCATAAACCCATTGTATGTATTGTAGCTATAAATGGTGATGAAACAGCAACAAAAGTCAACAAATTTATTTAATGTTTTCCCAAAAACCCTGAATCAAAGAATAGAAGAATAAGTAATTTCCCTAACATTTTATTGTTGTTTTTTTACTTTTATTGGACACATGTAATATGTTTTATACTTTCTGTGAATATAATCCAATTAATCTTATTTCCATGCTGTATAGACACCTTATTTTGAAAACCGGGCGTTGTGTGTATCCTCGCGCTAAATTCATTAAGTCCAACCAGAGTCCAAACTTGATAAATAATGTTGTATGTGGTTCTCGTATCCCGTAAAATGAAGACTTCACAGCCTCTCTTCAGGTAGGACTCTAATACTGCAACACTTATCTTTGTAAAGAGAGAAACTGACAGGATAAAGTCGCTAACCTGCCTGTCAGCTTGCTGTGGGCCGTTTCAGTAGATTTACCATGTACCAATACGTGTGCACTCCAAATGTAGGCGTGGCTAGCTAAATCGCCTTCTCACAAACGAGTGACAGAAACAGGCTGTTAACGTTACTATAGTTACCTCAAAAGAAAAGTGGTTGTCTCAAGACGGAGGCCAAAGTGTCTGAGCGTGAGAGCTTACAGTAGGGCGGAGAAGCGCCCACAAAACACAACGTTAGAGGTCTGTAAGATGTAAAAATATTTTTCGGTTCATTTTGAAACTATGGCGGGCCGCCATGGTCTCGTTAATTAATGGGAAACACTGCACTATCAGAACTAAGATGACAATAAACGGTCTCTAGACTCTACACTACACTGTAGTGTTTCCCATTCATTGATTTATTTGTGACGACACGACACGCCACAATTTAAGTGCTGACCACCACTAACTATATAGGCCTACTATTTAAAATAAGTAAAATCATAATGCATCGCAGGGCTGCGCATAGATTTGCTCGGCACCTCCACTTGCGCTCTCTCTCTCTCTCTCTCTCTCACAAACACATTGAAACAGCTGTCTGTATATAGCCCCTCCTCCTTGTGCACAGTCAAAACCTGATCATGCGCTGGAAGAAAGATTGTTGCCAGCTTTTCCGCGATTCCTTAATCAATGCGTAGTTGACTGGTCAGTATCATGAACAGCTCTGTTAACTTTAGAATACAGTTGGGTTGTCAAGGTTAGCACGCTGTAAATAGCTGCTAGACAATATTGATTGCACCACCACTCCACCCTGCGCGCACGGCGTTACACGGTAATTTCATGCTGGCATTTCACTGGCATGCTGCAGCGTAACCCGCCCCACTCGCCAATCGGTGGTCTCAAGTAGCCATGATTGGACGATATGAAAATAGAGAAGATCGCCCAAGCCTATGTATGATTGCTTACTCTATTCTTTGATGTTATTATACTCACCAGACAGCTGCATACCAGAAACCAAACTTATTGTAAGCTATTGGCCAAAGTGACTAAAGCGAAATGCTGAAAACATCTGTGTGATGTTTTTCATCTTTCTTTTTTATTCCCGATTAAAAGAAGAATACTTTGCGTTACTCAGAATTTACCTAGCCTGCTGAGATGGGATTTTTATGTGTGCTTTACTGATTCTGATGCCATCTGTGTTATTATTCTAGTTACCATAGCTGCTAATGGCACAATCCAGCTGGCGACACCAGGGTCCGAAGGCATTCATGGACTACAGACTGTCACCATGGCCAACTCTGGTGGAGCCCAGCAAGGCACCACCATCCTCCAGTATGCCCAGACACCTGACGGCCAGCAGATACTGG
Organism: Micropterus dolomieu; assembly: GCF_021292245.1. Taxonomy (NCBI): domain Eukaryota; kingdom Metazoa; phylum Chordata; class Actinopteri; order Centrarchiformes; family Centrarchidae; genus Micropterus; species Micropterus dolomieu. Next base: position 23,121,739 of record NC_060167.1, read on the forward strand.
TGCCTAGCAACCAGGTTGTTGTACAAGGTGAGTAAAATTCAGCAAAATGTTTCTGATTTTCTAAGATTTCTAAGCCAATTTTTGTCTACTAGTGGAGTCACCTTTTTGTAAGTGGATTCCAGGTATATTCTGGCTAGTTTGACTGCTGGGCAGAAGCCAAAATGTGTTGGGTGTTCAGACTGACAATAGTCTCCACATTTATTTCAATTAGGGCTCTGACAAAGAAAAGGAAAAAGCAGGATGGTCCAGCAAAATGTTGAGCCTAGCTTGAGCTGTTAAAACCCCTGTTGTTGTTATTATTTTTTTTTTTTTTTAATCTTGTCGTGTTTCCCTCAGGTGCAGGAGGTGAGATGCAAACATACCAGATCCGTACAGCTCCCACATCCAGCTCCCTGTCTCAGACTGTAGTTATGACCTCTCCTGTGGGACTATCTCAGGGCAAGACTGATGATCCAACAGTAAAGAGGGAAATCAGGCTTGCAAAAAACAGGTAAGTGTACTGTTCATTCCCGGGTTTTGAATAGCGAAATCCGTGTCAGAAATGTCAAATCTCACGGACATTCTGGAGAAGAACAGTCTTAGTATTTGACTACAATAATAATAATAATCTTTATTTCTAGAGCACTATTCAAAATCATGTTACAAAGTGCTTTCACATGAGCAATGACAATAAAAGACATATATAACAGATAACAAGATACACAGTCAAAGTAAGATCCTCCTCTCCATTACTGTAGAAGTGAGTGATGTATGTTGTGCTCACCCCTTGATAATTTACAAATTATTTTATCATTCAAATATAGACCGCTGCTCTGCCTCGGGCGTTGTATTTGATGCATGACAGGTGATTAGTTAGCATGTTGAAGTTGAGAGAATGGCAACTTGCCATCCTCTGTTGTTTGACACAGAAGGACTATCACATGAGAAACAAACTGGGCGTGGTAAACCAAAGAAGGTTAAAGTCAAGGGCAACTGGACTTGGTTGAAGATGGGCGTGGTAAAGGAAAAAGGTTTTGTGATGATGCCTCCAGTACTGGAGCTCAGATACAGGCAAATATTTCCCCAATAAATCATCCCAGGCAAGTATCTTATTTGCAAAGTATGTTTGTTACTTACACATATTTTGCTGTTATGCCTGTAGCTTCAGACAGATAGGGGTCATGGATATAGAGAAAATCCTTTATCACTGTATATGTAATTTCATGTCACAATAGTGACCATACTGTACATAGTAAAACTGCAGGGTGTGTGCGGATGACCAAGGAAAACTATGGAGTGGAACTAAGTTGAATGAACATGAAATGACCTTTTTCATTTTTAAAGGGGGACATGACAGAAAAAGCTTGAAAACCACTGCTGTACATTGTGATATACTGAAGTGCACTCACTGTATAATCTTTCAATCGCTAACTGCCCCCCCCCCCTTTTTTTTTCAGAGAGGCAGCCCGTGAATGTCGACGGAAGAAAAAGGAATATGTTAAATGCCTGGAAAACCGCGTAGCTGTTCTTGAAAACCAAAACAAGACCCTGATTGAAGAACTCAAAACATTAAAGGACCTTTATTGTGTTAAAACAGGATAACCTGTTTGAATAGAGGTTGAGGATTGAGACAAATGTGGGAGCAGCACAGCTCAGCCATTTGGACATGGACAGGGTTTCTGGGAACACTTCATTTCAGGCTGAGATCCTCCACTTTTTTTTTACTCTGTTTGATATAAAAGTGACTTGTGATGGCAGTAAGATATACTCGACAAATAAAAAAGAAATTGGTCATTTTTCCACCTGCTGTTTTTTAAAAATTTGCTAATGCTATAACATTTATAGTTGTGTACATTTTAATACTGGGAGGTTTGAAATTGTGATCTTTAACTTTTGAGTCTCAGTTTCTAAATGTATCCCTTCTCCTTTTTTTCTTGTGTTTTTTAAAAAATGTTGCTGTTGGAGCTCTTTTAAAAAATATATTTTAACAGCATCACTGAATTCTGACTGTATAATTACTACACAGACATAATTCCTGTTTATATCTTGAACCAGCAATTCCCCTTAAAGGAGATGTTACAATTTCATTCCTTATTTTTGTGCAATGGAATATAAAGGGTAACAGAAATGATGACATTGAGTGTGGTTTGGTAGGTTGTTTCTTGGCAGTTACTTAGACAATCAGGGAAAAAAAAGCACAGTGTCCAGGTAATATTTATTATGTACATCTTGGGAGGGATGGGGAAGAAGAACAAACGGTGTATTAAATGTTGCTGATTCTGTAAGTAAATAAATATATTTTCACTCAAAAAAGGCAGTGTGACAAGTGTCATTTTTGTTCCATGAAAATGTAAGCAGATCTTATACAAATGGGTGCAGAAAATGTCATCAATAAAGTTACCCCATTCTCCCCTGCAGTCATTTAATGGAATATCCCATGATATGTGGTCTTATCATGAGAGTAACCTCTGGAGCCTCAATGTGTTTAAGATAAATTTCAGAGAAACCAGCTGCCTCTAGATCTTTCCACGTTTCTCTGGTAATCATGCATCCATCCCCAAGATAGTACCACAGAGGCTCAAGCATGTGCTGGAAGAAGTATGTCCAGGAGGAGGGATCTGAGACAACGTGTTCCAAAAAGTAAAATGCTCCACCCTGTGGTAAGAGGGAGCAGACAAAAACAGATTATCGCACATTTCATCAAGTCAGATTTTGTAATTTTGCTACTATAGGGACTGAAAGTTGCTTCCTGGCTGCAAAATTTAAGTAGAAAGAGAGGCAGAGGGAAAGGATACGTGGCATGCATCAGGTGTGAATTCACCTTTCTGAAATGACTGATGATCATTCAACTTTTTGACACTTATCAAAAGTGACTGCAAAGTATTTTATGCTTTGTTCACTGTAGTGGGACTGATCATGCAGGGGAAGTCACACAGTTTGCTTACCTAAATGTCAGATGTCTTATAGGTTAAATTTAATAGTAAAATTACACAATGTTGTCTGTTAACTAAATGCAATATGCGCTATTCCAGCATGTGTACAACTTAAGTAGAATATCCCCCTGTCAAGAGGCCAAGATAAATAAAAAGTCATCCCATCCAAATGATAATTCATTTGGTCCAGTCAGTGAAAACAGTGTACAGCCTCCTAATGCATGCCCATTTGTGTAATGTGGACAAATGCCAGAATGGAAGAGAGACTTCTTTCTCCAGTTTAATTAAATCCCTTTACTGGTTTTCAATTAATATTTGTAGCCTAACCGACAATTTGTGCCTTTCTTGATGTAATGTGGAGGACTGCCCAGGAAATGTTTTTTTCATTTTGGTGTCAAGTTAACAGCAACAACAACCAGAGAAACATTAATGTTTGCCATAATCTGACACTCTCAGTACCCTTTTTATATTCTTAACCAAATGGTTTAATGTGTAACGACTAAGACTGACCGCAAATGTTTTTAATATACAGGCATAATGTATTCACACTGAAACAGACATCTATAATAGCAATACATAGCCTAAGATTTTACTTGACACATTCTACTTTCTATGTGCAAGGCTGGATTACCAAGTCGGCAAAGCTGGAAACTGCCCTGGGCCCCAGACTCTCAGAGGGCCCAAAACAGCCCCAGATTCGGTGCACCCCAACTGGTTTCTGGAGACTGGGATCCTGCATTACCCAATCTTGCTGGCTTAGCTTGTATAAGGGCCACCTGTCCAAACCTAGTTTTAACTTCTTTTTATTATTTTAGTGTGGTGGTACATTTTCCCAAATAAACGAGTGTTTGAACACATTTCCGCAACCTATTTGACACACATACTGCCCGGGGCCAGTCGGCATTATGCTGGTTTCTGGGTGTTTGGGCAAAAAATAAAGCGTCAAATTTATGTCTTGTTTTGGGTTTGATTTAGTGCCTCATACCAGGTTCATCCAGCCATGCTCATGTAGCCTGTAGTCACACATGTTACATTATAAATTATTTCCGACAGCGCTTGAAGGCAGCATATTGACACCCATTGAGACTCACTGTTTTGAGAATGCGTCGGACCTCTCTCAGCACCGACGGCACGTTGCTGACAGAACAGAGAACCAAGGTGCAGACTACGACGTCTACTGACTCGTCCTTCACTCCCTTCATGTCCTCTCCAGAGACGACTAGAAATTCGTCATAAGTTAAATGCGCGTTTGCGTCCATGCTCCTCCGCAGGTACTTCTCGAAGTGCGGGTTGGGGTCAGTGCAGATTACCGTGCAGCCGTAGGGGTAAAACTTGAAGTTTGCCCCGCTGCCGCAGCCGATCTCCAGCAGACGAAGAGTACCGTCGGTGTTTGCAAATTTGCCCACGTTTCGGAAAAGCTCCCTCTTTGTTTTGTGCATTTTGTCGTTGTATGAAAATGTTATATTGTAGGCAAGCAAGGGAAACAGACGTTTGTACATACCGTACACGCCTATGATCTCCATTAGACGTACAGGCAAAGTCAGAACAAAACAAAGTAGCTTGCATAATTTCATGAGAAAATACTTCATTTTCTTCAGAGTTAATCTTAAACACAATCTTGCTGGGGGCATGTTAAGACAGGCGACTTTAGAAGATCAAAAGATTACGCTCTTAATGCCTGAGTGGCAGTGTCTGGGTTGCACTTTCACCACACGATGGCGCAAACAGTGTAGTCTGCAGGAGGGGGGGAAATGCGAGAGCAAGTCCACCTTTCCCCAAATGTTGAACTTTCCTATGTCATCTCAATAGGAAAAAAAACTAACAACGCAAAAGGATTAAACTCTTTAATTATTAACACAATCATCTTAATCACAACAAAAATAAGTACATTGTGACAATTATCATGGCATAAAAGGTACAAAATAATCAAGTATCAAGCAGATAAACTCTGAAATTCCCTATGGTAGCATCATATTGATTGATGTATCTGCAAGCTACTTGGAGATGGGGAATGAAGGATAGAAGATCAAACATCATCTTTTTTTCTTTTTTTTTTTACTTAAGTGCAAAATGCAAAATTAGGATTAGTTTTCAATACAAAAATAAAATTAGTATCAAAGTCACTGGTGATCAATCATATGACACGGGAGGGGACAGGCATTTAGTGCTTGGCATATTCACACGCTATAGTCACGAGGCAAGCTGCTACGCGAAGCTAACCAGACAGAATTTCATTTCACAGCATAACCTATGATGTGTGGTTTGATCAAGAAAGTGAGCGGCGCTTCAACGTGTCTCAGTTTGAGTTCAGAGAATCCAGCCGCCTCCAGATGCTTCCACGTTTCCCGGGTGACCATGCATCCATCCCCAAAGTAGTACCACGCAGGCTGGAGAACATGCTGGAAGAAGTAGGCCCAGGTGGAGGGGTCTGCCATAACATGCTCGATGAAAAAGAAGGCTCCCCCCTGCAAAGCAAAGATTGGTTATGTGTAGCATAATATAGTATGCAAATTGAAAAATGTATCCATTCTACCTGGTAATACATGTTGGGTTTTTTTTTATATCTCTTGCAGAAATAGGTTCCCATACTTGTTTTGTGTAGCCTACTTTCAGGGATACTGGTAGAAACTGTCAAATACAAAAACTTTCAAGTTGAATATCAGATGCAAGTTGATATTATGGAATGAAAGTCCATAAGAGAATATTGATTGGCACATCAAAATTAATTATGAAACCATACTGGCATCATCTCAGGAGAAAGGTAGCAGCAGTGTATAATTATTAGTAAGAGTCAATAGGAAATCCAGTGGCAACAACCTAAAGATGAAATAATTAGTACATTGGGAGGTGCATCTGCGTGGGATCATTTCTCTGCTTTGCATGTTTTACATCAGCATGAGGAGTTATTTTATTTTTGTCAATTAGAGGCTAATACACAGCAGACACCTCACCAACATAGGCCTACACAAACACACAAGGTTTGTCTATTTAGCATATTCAATTTTATTTCATATTCTCAGTAAATTCTATACATACATACAAAATAAAATATTATATGATCCTACCAAAAAACACTTATTTTCTTGTTGTTTGTTTAGGGAATTGTTATAAATTTCCACTGGTGGATGATTAATCCAGAAGTTGAACTGCAGCGCAGCTATTATTTGAACAGTAGCCTTATTCAAATACAGGCTATGGCTGCACATTTACTGGGAATAAACCTATTTTGACCTAAGTTTTTCAGGAGCCACAGATGACTTACTGGTCTCAGTATGCGGTGGGCCTCTCGCAGAGTTTGCGGTATGTTGTTGACAGAGCAGAGCACCAGGGTACAGACAACAGCGTCTACCGACTCGTCCTGCACTGACCCCATGTCCTCCCCCGACGCCACCACAAATCTGTCATACGTGAGGTGGTCATTCTCGCCCATGCTTTTCTTCAGATATTTCTGAAAATGGGGGTTCGGGTCAGTGCAGATCACCTTGCTGCCAGGCGGATAAAACTGAAAATTTGTGCCGGTGCCGCAGCCAATCTCCAAAATTGTGAGCCGCCCGCCGCCAGGCTGGTTGAACTCTGTGAGGCTGCGAAACAGCTCCTTCTTCTTGTCGTGCATTTTTTTGTTGTACGTTACAGAAATCCGGTATAAACAAAATGGGAAGAGACGTTTGTATAGTTGATACAGGCCTGCCGCTTCCATCAGATGAAGGGGCAAGCATAACGCACTGACGACCAAACTACAAAGTCGCATTAGAAAACTCATTTTTGCTGACTGTAACTATAGACTGTATAAAATACCTGTGACCTGCGTGGCGACCACGTGAGAGACGACCTACAACGGGAAGTCCGGTTAAAAGTTCCAAAATAAGAGTCGACAAGTAGAAACCTAGTACACGCTAATGCCAACTGCCACTATAATTCAGTACATTATGATTGTTGTAGTACTATCATGCTACCTTTTTTACTCAGTGAAATGTTGGCACCATTGAAATCCATTGTAAGGCTAGCTAATTTCAACTGTTAATTGTAAGTATTAACGTTATTGGACACACACATGGTTTTGTATTTTAGGATAATTGCTATTGGTATAACTAGGTGTTTAGGTATAACTAGCTAGCTATTGTTAGTTCCCTAACAGCTAAGTGTAGTGTTTTAGCTGCTGAAACTTAACATATAGCATGTAATGTTAGCATTAAGTTCCATTGTATTAGCTAGCGTTAAAAACTTAATTGTGTAGACTAGTCCTGTGCATTGCATTTTAAATTAAATATTGAGTGTTCAAGTTCTGACTTTGCCGCTTCGGGGCAGAGTAGCTCCTAAACAAGCTGACAAATCCCACATCCCTGATATAACATTAGTTAATGTTATTACGGCTAACGGCTACGGTTACTATGTCAACAAAACAAAAAATACTGATAAGAAGTACTGCAGCTGCACGTTCTTTAGCATGCTGGCTATACAGTCCCCTTCACTGGCTAATGTTAACTGTAGTCGCTAACTTTGTTTGTGTGCCACATGGTACTTTATTGTTAGCTGTAAAACAGTGGCTTGCTGCTGCTGGAAGTGGTGTTGATGGAAGGCTAAAAACAGGCTAAAAAGACAGAAGTTGAAGAATTTAGTAATAATTCATGGTGTGTTCGTCATGGCAGGCAAAACATTACAGATTAAACATAGTAATTTATTTCAAATAATACAGTACTGATGGCGCTCCAGGAGACAGCTTCACAGAAAATGATGGAAACTCCGGTAAACTCCCACTGCAACGTTACAGTAATATTTTTTAAGCTTGACGTTGAGCTAAACCATGCTCTTTGCGTGATAATGTTACAATGACTGCATTTAGCCAATGTGATACTTTGACATCACATTTGCTTTGTACCGTTAATGTTACATAATTTCTTTCAGGTTAAAATCAACCCCGGTGGTACACAGGATAGTAATATGGGTCGCATTAGCTGGTGAAGTAATGGGGCAAGCCATACAACTGTAGTATTTTGCAACAGATAATGTTAGCAATTGGTCGCCATTAGCCGGCAAACTATCGTTACCTAACTTGAGCCAACTAAAGCACAAAATCAAAATATATTTCACATGATTTGCAGTAATGTGAGTTTACCTGTCTGATGGGATGTGCGCCAGCTCTGGGTCGGTTATGAAAACAAAGTGAAGGTCTCTCAGGTGACTCAAATGCCTTTCCGATGTTAATTGTGTTTTTGTTCGAAGTCGAATATTTATTATCCTTATGTTGAATTTGTGTTGGAGTCTGTTTTAAGAAGAAGAAGATACTTTATTGTCACATACACATAGCAAAATTCATTCTCTGCATTTAACCCATCTTTCAAGGGACCAACTCTAGATCTTTGCCAGTGTCTGGTCAATAACACTGACTGGAGAACCTAACATGTTTTTGGTTGTGGGGAAACCGGAGCAAACCCATGCAGATACGGGCAGAACATGCAAATTCCACACAGAAAGGCCGGGGCAACCAGGATTTTAACCCACAACCTCCTTGTTGTGAGGCCTCAGTGCTATCCACTGGACCACACTGGTCTGTGTTGTGCTGGGAGCCTGTCGTTTTTTTGGTGTTAGCAGACTCGGTAGCACTTTATAATAACTACACACTATAAAGCTTTAGTTAAGCATTAGTAAATAAAGAATTCATCATTTATAAAGCATTGTTCATACTTCAATACACATTAGTAAGTCATTCATAAACACAGTTACAAATGTTTTATTCTTTATTATCTACACACTATGAAGCAGTTGTTAAGTATTAGTACATTTTTAATTCATTTATAAACCATTGTTCTTACATTAATACACATTAGTAAGTAATTTATAAACATAGTTATACATGTTGTATTCTTTATTAATAGGCTCATCTATAATGTGCTTAATAATTGTATTTTCTTACTTTATACATGATCGGTTCACTATTTATAAATTAAGTATTATTTTAATGACAAACCATTTATATATGAGTTGTTAATGGTTCATAAGATCATTTGGAAAGTTTGGTCTTCCAATTTAGGCTCTGATGTGGAGGTTGATAAGTATACTGACCCCCTTGGGTTGGGGGGAGTGTCAGTTTGAAATCTCGCCTAGAGGTCCAATGCTGCCATGACAGGCCGGCCCTGACTACACACGGCAACAACACGCCAAACACAATGAAATTGGAGTCCGCGGTAGCACTTTATAATAACTACACACTATAAAGCATTAGTTAAGCATTAGTAAATAAGGAATTCATCATTTATAAAGCATTGTTCATACATTAATACACATTAGTAAGTCATCTCATAAACAGTTTCATTCTTTGTTATCTACACACTATGAAGCAGTTGTTAAGTATTAGTACATTTTTAATTCATCATTTAATAAACCATTGTTCTTACATTAATACACATTAGTAAGTCATTTATAAACATAGTTATACATGTTGTATTCTTTATTAATAAGCTCATCTATAATGTGCTTAATAATTGTATTTTCTTACTTTATACATGATCGGTTCACTATTTATAAATGAAGTATTATTTTAATGACAAACCATTTATATATGAGTTGTTAATGGTTCATAAGATCATTTGGAAAGTTTAAAAAAAAATGACGACATAGGTTAACTGCCTGTTTTTTGATACTTTCCCGAGAAAGAATATAAACAATCTCAGCATAACTCGTAAATCTACCAGTGGCAAAGCCCAAAGGATGCTACTAAGGCTACACGAAAGATTCCCCAGCTAACTTTACTGGGTAAAAGCCTCACTGTTACAGGCCTGGTACCGTTTCTCTGAGAAAGATCATCTATCACTAACAGCTCATCAATTATGTGCTTATTGATTGTATTTGATAAAAAGTTATTCCAATGAAAAAACATATTTATGCGCCTATGGTTCATACGATCATATAGAACATTTAAGGAAATTATTTAAGTATTTTCTCTCTAAAGTAAGGACTATCTAGGCCATACAAAACATTACAAATGAGATTGAAAAAAGTCTCAGTTAGGCTTCTTAAGTCTCAGCTTTATTAGGGCCTGGGTTAACACCCCTATGTCGAGTTGTTTTTGGACGTCTCAGCGGTCAAGTTAGCAACAATAAATACGCAACGTCTGGTTACGCTTTCAAAATAAAACTAGTGAATAACGTTTTGAAACAGAACGTTAGTTGCATTCCATACGCAACCGAAGAAAAAAACTCAATATTGTGTATCTGTGTTTACATCACAACAAGTGAAAGTATGGTTTCTGGTCAAGCCGCCCTTCTCAACCATGTCTCCTCCTTACCAAAGAAAACATAACAAAATACGGGCCTTAAAGCAGCGCTATTTTGACCCTTGGCGCATCCAGTAGTCTCTGCAGTGTGCGCTAGTGATGGCAAGTTCGAGTCTTTTGACAGACTCGTTCATTCAAATCTCGTTCTTTAAAATTAACTAATCTTTTTTTGAGTCATTTCGTTCATTTTGTTCATTTGAACTAGGCTGGTTATTGCGGCGCTGCAGCCCTCTAGCCCTCACCTCTTGATTACTGTATATCATCATTATATAAACCCCCACAACCAAATTCAAACCATGTAAAAACCACAGAAATATATTGTCAATATGTAATACCACTACTCCGGCTAAATCCTTCCATTTTCACAATCAAAAAAAGAGTAGTATACAACCAGACCAGACATATAAAGGCTTATGTATATAATTACTATCATTATCTCTGAAGTGCTCAGTAACCTAACGTCCCTATCCATGAGTAAAATATTAATATCAGATTTGCAGTAAATATATTGAAGTAATAAGCTTGATACACTATATGAATAAACACACTCTTATTAAAATTCAACCAATTAAATAATAATCTGGATCAAGCCACCAAGTTCTTAAAGAACTCCAGCACAGACAGAGGAACAAAGAAATAAACACATATAAACGCAGCAATTTGGCAGTTCTGGACGCAGAATGGGCCACATCAGGTCCGGATTATGCAGACAGAGAAACGAACATGAGCACATCGCTCTCAAACACTGCAGGTTGTTCACCAGTCAGGAGCTGTGAAACAACAGCACGGCTCTGTTGGTAAATAAAAAGGAAAAGTTACATTGCGTTCTCTGGTGGACCTGGATCAGCTGTTAGCTGTTTACAGGGCTAACTCTAATGTTGCTACGTGCCTGTGTTTTAATGTTTTAATGACCGGGTCTGTTTGTTTTGGAGAGGAGACTACCTCTGAGGTAATTCGGCTCCAGGTAGAACCCTGTCAGGGCTCTGAAGTGGACCCAGAACAACTCTCATCAGCTGTTAGCTGTAATGTTAAACACTAGCAGGCTGTGTTAAAACTATAACTTAGCACAACATCACTGCACTGTAATAATGTTAACAAATAATAATTAACAAAATAGCTATATAATGTCAGTCCAGTGACTGTTACCTGACAGCCGACCTGCCTCTCATTCTCCAATGTGAGCAGTGAACGAGTGGTTCATTCCTGCTCCACAGTAGCAGCTGTCACGTGACAAATGAATGACTCAGACCTAGAGACCCACAGTTGAGAGTCGTGAACTAATCACTTCTGTTTCCTGTGCTGCCTGCTTACTACAGCCCTGTAGCCAAGCTGTCACGTGACAAATAAACGACTCAAACAGACCCACAGTTGAGAGTCGTGAACTAATCAATTCTGTTTCCTGTGCTGACGGAGCCCATGTAGCTGACGTGTGACGAGTGAACGTAAGAGTCCAAGATCCTTCACGCATGCATGAATATTAACGAATCACTCACTGAGACAACCCGTTCCTCCCGAGTCATACACACGATTAGGTCTTATGAACGAAACGTACTTTGAACGACACAACACTAGTGTGCGCTCACTTTAGCGCCAGACTGCACCGAGGAAGAACAGAGAGAAGCAGGCTAAGACGCATGTGGAAAAACGAGATCACATGGGCCCAGAAGCAGGTCTTAAGTGTAAAAACACCATCACTCAGGATTTTTGAATGCCGTCATTTGCCGAAGGAGTTTTCCCCACCTGGAAGCTCCGGTGAGTAAAGTTTGTAACCTTTAGGAGAGAGCTAAAACTGCAGCGTGATGCTAGCTTAAATAGGTGGTTTAAAACCATATTACTGTAAGTTATCTATTTTGTAGAAACACCTGCTATTAACCTGACTTTTAATTAATCAATTGGTGTTAGAAATAGCTCATATGAAAAGCTAAAACCCTCCCAAATGATGTTTAATGCACTGAAATAAATTAGTTTCACTGAAAAAAGATTTATCATCTAAACAAGACAGAAAGGTCAAATTTTGGCAAGACAAAAGTTTTGTCGCCTATACAGAAATTTAACAAATTTACTGCAAATACAAAAATATGTCAGCAAATTAAATAGTGGTGCTGTGAGATCCAAATTTAATATCTTGTATGACTTCCATGAGCTTGAAGGACTGCATCCATGCGGTTTGGCAAGGATGCATACAATTTATTGATGAAGTCATCAGGAATAGCAAAGAAAGCAGTCTTGCATTCCTCCCAGAGTCCATCAATATTCTTTGGTTTCGTCTTCCATGCTTCCTCTTTCATCCTACCCCACATATGCTCAATGATGTTCATGTCTGGTGACTGGGCTGGCCAATCCTGGAGCATCTTGATCTTCTTCGCCTTGAGGAACTTTAATGTGGAGATGGAAGTATACGATGGAGCACCATCCTGCTGCAGAATTTGGCCTCTTTTATGGTTGGGAATATAAGAGGTAGCTAAGATTTCTTGGTATTTTAGACTATTGATGTTGCCTTCCACCCTGCAGATCTCTCGCACACCCCCATACTGGATGTAACCCCAGACCATGATTTTTCCGCCACCAAACTTCACTGTTTTCTGGGTGAATCTCGGATCCATGCGGGCTCCAGTAGGTCTCCTGCAATATTTGCGGCGACTGTGGTGTAATTCAACAGAAGATTCATCTGAAAAATCCACCTTCTTCCACTTCTCCAGCGTCCATCCTTTTAGCAGGCTGTAGGCCTTGGCAAATGCCACACGGTTTTTCAATTGTCTTTTGTTTATTGCTGGCTTCTGGGCACTGATTCGACCATGGAGGCCATTTCGAGACAGAATCCGACAAACTGTTCTGGTTGACACAAGGACTTCAGGTGACCAGGTCTCGTGGAGCTCTGCTGCAGTGGAAAATGGGCTGGCCTTGGATTTTCGAGCCAACAAACGGTCCTCTCGAGCAGTTGTCTTGCCTGACCTGGGCTTGTCAAAAATGTCTCCAGTGTCTTCAGATGTTTTTTTTATCCTCTGTACTTGACGCTGAGACACATTGAAGGTGTCTGCCACATCAGTAGTGGATCTGGTCTTCAGCCTCTCAGGAATGTTTGCAGAGGTGTAGTTGCTGTTGATGTGAAGGTCTAGTGTACTGGGTTTGTTTTTATACACACCTGAGACCTAATTGATCCATTATTAGTCACAGGTGAAGCTCATATGACAAGGTGACAACACTTATGTCTTTGCAAAAATTGACTCAATGGGCTTTACCAAGCTGTGAATATTAGAATACTTTTTGACAGTTTCGTTTTGCACTGAAACATTATTACAAAAGCTGTTGGGATTAAAATGAGCCATTTCTTGTACTCTCTCTCCAGCGCTCTGTTTTGACTTTGTCGGTTACGTTGGTGAGACAATCAGCTGATCACTAATTGGCAGTAAAATGTAGCTTCCAGCGTGAAAGCTCTGATCAGCTAGCTAAACTTTTACTGCCCTGGTAGAAAAAATATGTTGTTGGATTGTAATTTAATGTAGTTATTCTACAGTGCTCTGTTATGGCTTTGCAAGGTGGACAGAAATGTGCCTGTTACCTTCCTGAGACAAACCGCTGATGAATATTATTGGCAATAAAACAGTAACAACAGGGAAGCTCAGATCAGCAGCTAAACTTCTGTTGAATACTGCCCTGGTGGAAAACATGTATTTATTTTACTGCTAATAGTGACATATAACATGACCTATCAAGTGACCAATAGTGAATACTTTCCAAATTTGCATTTAAAGTTTTATAGTGCTTTGCCACTGTGCACACACATGTGTAACTTTCACTAACTAAATGGCCATTAAAAACGTTGCACTGTTTTACCACAAGCTGAAATTATGACTGTCAGTACTAATTTGTGTTTGTGTTGTATTTTAAAAAAGACATTTTGGTAATATTTGCAGATTGCTTATGTAATTAATTAAGCAAAGCGAGAGGAGCCTTGACCTGACAATGCCTTTGGAAATAAGTTTGGTTTATAATGGACTGTGGTGCAGAAACAGTGAGGCTTACATTTTCCTGTTATCTGTCACTGGTCATTCTTGATGCACTAGATGTGATAGTTTTTTGAGATGTTCTTCATTTACTTTGGTATGTTAGTCCAGATGAGCCAACCCTCCCAAGATGTAACAAATAATTCGCAACTAAATGCCACTAAAACTTACACACTGAACCTTTAAGGGCTTCATATTCAAATATTGTTTTTAAATTAATCTGTGAAACACTGACTTCACTCGCTCTGCTTTTCTCTTATGTTACAGCGAAGAACATCTATGGAGACACCTGGGATGAATGAAAATGAAATTAAGATGTAATAGGTGTTCTTGCATCTCTTGAGACCACAGTACAGCAGACAGCTCAGTGGCCCTTTTTCTCCAGTGTGACTTAGCCAGGTGTCATGAAGTTGTTTCTGATCAGTGTCGTTGCAAGTGAGTCAATTAAATCCAGTTGCTTGAGGACTAAAACTGTCTCTCTGTGCCTTGACATATGAATTCTGTGTACTTTTTTTTATCTTCACTTGCACAAATTTTAAATTACAAAATTTTAAAGCTCTCAAAACTTAACTGGAAAAGAAAAGTAAATGTTTCATCCCATAGTTTTCATTGGGCATATCGACAGCAAGACATAGTATATAAGCAAAAACAGAGTACATCCTGCTGATGTCATGGTCCGGATTGATTGATTAAATAAAATATATATTCACTACTTACAACTAAAAACCACTCTGGTGTGTATGGTGTTGTTACACACTATAAACAATATATTTGCTTTTTTGTTGTTTTACCTTCGCTGTGCAGAACAATGCCTGTGCAGAGTTTGACACTAGAGTGCTTTATTTCACATGTATCTGCTGAAGGGAAAAAGTCTGTGCTCACCTTAAATCTGAGTTTACGACGAACACGTATTGGCATGACTTTTACATCATAACTATAGTCATTGTTATCACTTTTTTATATGCATTTCTAGTATTACCGGGACCATTACTATTATTTTACATCGCTGTGTGGAACTTTGATTGTGCTGCTGTGTTTATTTCTCCTGCTCTCTGTATCTCAACCCAATAGGTAGAGGCAGATAGCCGCCTACCCTGAGACAAGGTTCTGCTCGTGGTTGCTGAAGAAGTATTTTTATGTGTCTTAATTCATGTCTGGAAGGGGGTCTTTGAATATATTCAAATACTTTGTGCAGATAGGTTTTGTTGTTCTTATGATTTTTCTTTGTATATCTTGCAAATTGTATTATAAGTATAGAATATTTTTCTTGACCACGACATCGGCAGAATGTAATTAGTTTTGTGCCCATATATAGGTATACTGTGTCCATTGTTATACCTGATGAAGACCTTGTATGGTTAAAACATTTTTTTTTCTAGTTCAACGGTAAAGTTTTCAGAACTTTAATCCAGTATGCATATACTCAATTTTTTTGCATTGAAATTAACCTAAAATGTGTTATCCTGCACATGCTTTAAATACAGGACAGAATGTGCACACAAGGTTAGGTTTGTGTGTATGTGAGTTTAATACATTTATTTCAAAAAATAATAATGAGGGGCAAAAGGTACAAAATATGTATGTACAAAAGTCACCGTAACATTAAAACATTCAGAGAAATGCCATTTAATTAAAAAGGCAGGCAGACGCTCCACAAATACTGTAAAAGCCTAATATAAAACCATCAATTAACAATGTGTCCGAGCATTTGACATTGTAGATGACACAATCGAGTGACAGACGCTGCAGGTACAAAAATATAGTATCGACAGAAAAAGGTTTATCTGTATGGTTAGAAAATTGTAAAGCAATTGAATAAATAACCATGACTATAGCTGAACATGACTATGGTTGTGGTTGCAACTGTGGCCAAAACTCTGCTCTGAACAGTGTCCGTGACTTAGTCCCAAGCCATGTGCTGAACCATGTCCATGACTTAGTCCCAAGCCATGTGCTGAACCATGTCCATGAGTTAGTCCAAAGCCATGTGCTGAGCTATGTCCATGAGGATGAGGACTGATAGGTGGTGTGGGACTGGACAGAGCATTGATCGAATTTGGCCAGCCTTCGTAAAACTTGCCCATGGTATCAGCACTATTGATGCTGGATAATGGAGCATAAGCCTGGACCGGGTAGGACCCGGGTGTTGGATTGATTTGTGGAAGGAGGGTCTTCCTCCGCTCTTCTGTGGAAGCGGGGACAAACATAGCACCACTGATGCTCCTCAAGAACCTGAAAGGCATCATCTTCTCCAGAATGCCAGCTCTGGCCTCAGACAGGTCCATAAGAGAGAGCCATCCTTTCCCATACATCACTCCAACCAGGATTGCGATGACGTTACAGGGGAGCACACTGTGAGGAACGAGGGCAGTGGTGATTATGAGGAACACCCAGGGCAGAGCCATGGTGGGGAAGCTGACTCCACACAGGAAACCTTTTGTCATTCTTGTGTGCATGGTAGTTAGAGCCACACATGCAAGGGCCACAGGAACCAGCCCCTCTGCGTGACTGTGGTTGCCATCAACCTGCATAAGATCCACGAAGCTGTAAAACAAGCCTGTGGTGGTCGACAGCAGGAAGAACAGGAACAGGAAGCGGACAGTACCGACACCTTTCTCCACGCTGCCACTGAGAAACGCCAGGACTATAATGTTCAAGATAAGCTGAGCGAGGGTTTTGTGGTAAAAAGGGTAGGCCAAGAGTCTGTGGAGGTGTCCATATTGAAAAACAGTGGCACCAACACTGAAGACACCCTGTGTGAAGTTGAAATATGTTTGGATACCAAACAAAACACACGATACGAGCACCACTGTTAGAATCCCACTCGTGAGGACAGGAGCCACGTCTTTGAAAACTTGAAAGATCATTTTAAAGTGCTCATTCCGTGTCATCTTGCCAAATTAAGTTACTTCCGCGGCTAATAGTTAGCTAACGTTAAAGCAAAAGTTCACAGTGGTTCACACTTCCTAAACAAGGAAGTACGGTCCTGACCAGACTGGTTTGAGCCAAAGCTGACGGTGCACCTCTCGGCTTTTATAGAGAAAAGTTTTTTTTATTTTAAAGTTTTAAAATCATAGATAAGAGCCTTTGACGGCAACACTTACAACTTGGTCATTAGCGGATCCCGGAAGTAACCCTAAAAATCATGTTGGCTTGAGTGCTACAAGACAACTTCCGGTTTAACCCTTCAAAATAAAATATAAATTGACGCACGACAGTTGCATTTAACTGCGTAACAAAGTGGACCATCTAAGCTGTATGTAAGGGTTGACCGCACTTACAATACTAGATATTTGTATTTTACTGTATTTTTTTAGTATGTCCAATTGACTGTACTTTGTACCTCTATTCCCCTATAAGTGAGAGTAAAATATTTACTGATCCTTCAACATTCATGCAGAACATAGCCTAATATAATCTTAATATAATGCATTAATCAAAAACTATACTGTAATAACGCGCTAAAAAAAACATTCTACATAATGAATACTTCTATTGATACTTACTTAGGTACACTTTGTTGATAAAACTTTAATGCTTATGTACGTTTACATATATATATATATATATATATATATATATATATAATCTTAAGCAACTTTCAGTTCAAAGCACCTTGATTTTCACAGTAGATGTGGGTTCTAATTTGTCTTTGCAGGAAAAAAGGTTTTGTTGTTAAAGTGTTTACATTTATGAATATAAAATGTATCAGGTGGAGTTTGTTCTCATCCTGCTGTTCTAAAGAAACCAAACGACACATTTTCCAATTTAAGTGAGACAAAAAGAGCGAAACGTAACAGAACAAAGCTTTTGTAATGTGTGTCTCTTTTTTTCTCAATTAAATTTGAAAAACAAAGGAAATGAGACGTAAGCACGTCTGTCCCTCTTCCGCTGTCGTACGGTTACTGCGGCGGATGTTGATGTTTTGTTTCACAGCTCGCCGAATGATGTGAACTGTATCGTCTCCGGGACGGGTTGATATATTTTGTTTGTGATTGTCCTCGCGGTTTTCTACTGTTCTCCCTGTAAGCTTTGTCTGTTCGTCGGCATCGTGTCTCTCCCGGTGTCTCTCCCGGGAAGCGCGAGGCCGAGTCGTGCGATGATGGAGGACTTTGATGAGATCTACGAAGAGGAGGAGGAGGAAGAGGAGGACGAGGACAGGGCCGCGGAGGAGCAGCTCCTCAAGTACGCTCCGGACCCGGTGGTGGTGCGAGGGTCCGGCCACGTCACTGTGTAAGCAACCGGCGACGCTTACGGGCACCGAGAAAGGAGTTTACCGTTACCTTGAAATGATTAGCATCCGCGGTCTCCGTGAATAGCGAAGTTAGCTAACACTGGTGACCTAGCATAGCCAGTTAGCTAGCTTCTAAGTTAGCAGGGAGCTAACGTTAACCCTGCGTGCAGACGAGGAGTGGCTAAGATTTAGCTTTCGTTTTAGAGTCCATGGCGTAATAAATGTGTGTTTATTGTTTGCTACGTAGTGTGACGTGTTGTTGCGTTTCAAGTCAAGACAGTTTGTCCCCGTTATTGGTTCCACTATTTCAGGGAACACAGGATCAGACTCGTTATCTGATTTGTACTGAAGTGGGTCTAAAAGGTTAAATGTAGCTAAATCGTGCATACAGATTGGTACTTCTACCCTGGATCTCAAACTATGCCCAGCCAAATATTAACTTAAAGTTGTTGTAGCAGTAGGAACTGAAGTTACTGGATGTTGTCTGTAGGTAGGAGCACTGAGAGTGTTAGCTGCGGGCTAGCAGCAGTGTGTTACTGTAGTTTGGGGTTCAAACTACTGATATAATTCACTCAAATTAGCTGTGTTTTCATATTGTTTCCCCTTAAGGCTCTTTCTCACACAGTCTTGATAGTGCATTGGATGTCAGCATTTTCTCTTGTTGGCCGTCTTGGCCACCTATGTGGTTGTGTAATGCAGCCCAGAGTGAACAGTGAAATCTATCAAGTCCTGTGCAGTGTAGAGGGGCTGCTTCTGTAGAATACACTTTGTTTGATTTAGGACTAAGGCACATGCATGTAGTTGGGGTTTTGGGTGTATATTGTAACTATGTATCATCTTAATATCCCTTAAACATTTTATATGAATTTCTGTTTTGATATTATAAAAATGTGTGTGTTGAGAAGCTTCCTCAAAAATTAGATGGTGCATCTCAGGACGTTTATGCTGATGCACATTACCATTAGAAAAGTAATAATTTACCGTTGATACCTGCTCGCCTTAGCAGGTTTACCTTTGGCTACGTGGAATAAAATAGCTCTCCACAGGAGGCCTGAAATGTAAAATTGAGTAGCACACATGATAGACAAGACTTGATGCCACTTGGCAAACAGTTCTTTATTCAAGCCAGTCAGCCAAATGGGTTGTATTTCTGCTTATGTATAACGTATTACTTTTTTCCCTGCCCCCCACAGGTTTGGGCTTAGTAACAAATTCGAGTCAGAATTTCCTTCTGCACTTACGGGAAAGGTGAGAGTCTTGTCATTATTTATTAGTCAATTTTAACTCACACCACAGGATGTACAATATATTCTAGCCAACAGTGAAAATATGATACTTAATTTGATACATTTTTATATTACAATTGCTTAATATTCTGCAGCGCAGAACATATGATGAACATATGAAATTTTTGTGGCACAGGTAAAATAGTTTTGAACTCTACATAAAGCATTCCAATAGGGCTGAAACGATTAATAAAATGCATCGACGCAAATTCTTTCCATCGATGCTTCATTTAATCCATATAACTATAAAGCACACTGTTTCGCACAGACATTTATTACTGTCGCACATCGCGCTTACGCTGTCAACACGACATGATTATAATGGAGCTGTTTGCAAAGTGGAGGAAGAGAGAGAAAATAGTGAGGGACAAAAAAGAAAGTGTCCAAAGCATGGGATTATTTCAAGCTAAAGAAAATGACAACTCTGTAATGTTACCTTCCGTCCACCGTAAAATGAAATTTAGGTCGCCTCGGCAACAGCACGATGGCATCTGATCAGAAAGCAGCCGGTGTTCTGTCCGCAGACATTTTAGCATTTAGCATTTAACTGAAATCATGATTGATTGTTGAGTTGAAGGCTAGCCAAACTAAGTCCTCAGCTGAAAATGTACACACGTGCGTGTACTAATCCATCCTTTCACCCATATTCTTTGTCTTTATAATTGCCATCTTTATATTAACAAACAGCTGTTTCGTGTTCAGGATCGCTCATTTCATGTTTCACATGTGTTTTCTTGACAAAACGTGGTTTGGAGACCAGCGTCGGGTGACACAGCAGCTGTCAGCTTGTGTAGTGTGTGACTCCGTGTCACCGATCAGTCACTTAGTGTGAACGCCACAACAACTTCAAGACTTAACTATATTGACTGTACCATGTATGTGCTCTTCACCAGGTAGCACCAGAGGAATTCAAAGCCAGTATCAACCGTGTGAACAGCTGCCTGAGGAAGACGCTGCCAGTGAATGTGCGGTGGCTGCTGTGTGGCTGTCTCTGCTGCTGTTGCACACTGGGCTTCAGTTTGTGGCCTGTTATCTGCCTCAGCAAGAGGGTGAGAGACCCATCTATGTTGCATTTGCACCAGTATCATAGTAATTCCAAATCAATAATGGAAAGAATATCATC
>NC_060167.1:23142667-23150409 GCF_021292245.1 Micropterus dolomieu
ATATTCTTTGGTTTCGTCTTCCATGCTTCCTCTTTCATCCTACCCCACATATGCTCAATGATGTTCATGTCTGGTGACTGGGCTGGCCAATCCTGGAGCATCTTGATCTTCTTCGCCTTGAGGAACTTTGATGTGGAGATGGAAGTATGCGATGGAGCACCATCCTGCTGCAGAATTTGGCCTCTTTTATGGTTGGAATATAAGAGGTAGCTAAGATTTCTTGGTATTTTAGACTATTGATGTTGCCTTCCACCCTGCAGATCTCTCGCACACCCCCATACTGGATGTAACCCCAGACCATGATTTTTCCGCCACCAAACTTCACTGTTTTCTGGGTGAATCTCGTATCCATGCGGGCTCCAGTAGGTCTCCTGCAATATTTGCGGCGACTGTGGTGTAATTCAACAGAAAATTCATCTGAAAATCCACCTTCTTCCACTTTTCCAGCGTCCATCCTTTTAGCAGGCTGTAGGCCTTGGCAAATGCCACACGGTTTTTCAATTGTCTTTTGTTTAGTGCTGGCTTCTGGGCACTGATTCGACCATGGAGGCCATTTCGAGACCGAATCCGACAAACTGTTCTGGTTGACACAGGGACTTCAGGTGACCAGGTCTCGTGGAGCTCTGCTGCAGTTGAAAATGGGCTGGCCTTGGATTTTCGAGCCAACAAACGGTCCTCTCGAGCAGTTGTCTTGCGGGGTCTGCCTGACCTGGGCTTGTCAAAAATGTCTCCAGTGTCTTCAGATGTTTTTTTTATCCTCTGTACTTGACGCTGAGACACATTGAAGGTGTCTGCCACATCAGTAGTGGATCTGGTCTTCAGCCTCTCAGGCATGTTTGCAGAGGTCTAATTGCTGTTGATGTGAAGGTCTAGTGTACTGGGTTTGTTTTTATACACACCTGAGTCCTAATTGATCCATTATTAGTCACAGGTGAAGCTCATATGACAAGGCGACAACACTTATGTCTTGAATGAATACTTTTTGACTGTTTTGTTTTGCACTGAAACATTATTACAAAAGCTGTTGGGATTAAAATGAGCCATTTCTTGTAAAAAAATCTTGATTAGAAATATATTTCAGCGGCACTTCAGGTCAATTTGTACACAAGCGACAAGACTTTTGTCAGGGACTGTACATGCAGCCTGGTCTTTGAGACCCTGGATTATAGCTTAGAGGTCAACTCTTCGCTGGATGCAGATGGCGAGCAAGTCCCAGAGATGATGCACCCAGCTGCTTCAAGATCCCATTCAACAGGACTGACACATCAGATTACAGGACACTGGCTGATAAGAAAAATCCACCACACGTTCATTATCCTGCCCAGGTAGAGATACAAATAACTGAAAGACACTGGACACTTTTTAAAATTGTATTTGTTATGAAAGAGCTCTTCTTATTCTGGGGATTGTTTCAAACATGGTTGGTGCACTATGAGAGTTTTAAAGGCACTGTAATAATCCCGCCCCTGTTCTTTAATCACACAGTCTATTTCTTACCCCAACACTACTTCTCAGAACCTAGGTACCAACCTAGATAGCTAAAGTGCTACACTAGTGTTAAATATTCTAGACCTGTCTTTAGCATTCAAAAACTATGCCACAGGGCTTTCCCCAGTACGTTGAACTATGATGCTAAGGGGCTCCCAAGTGTGTTATAAAGTGACAACAAGGGGTCTTGACCATTGGTACATATGTGACGACTTGGGAGTGAGAACGGGTTGGGTTGTAGATGGTTCATTTTATATCAACAGTTGTACAGTTTATGCAGCAATAGTCTCTCGTGTTGTTGGGTTTTTTTGTGAATGAATGGGTGAAAGGCATTTTGTAATAAATAATATGTTCTGTATCCCTTTGTGTTGTGTCAGTTTCCTTTTTCTGTTCAGACGATAACTGATTCTTGTGTGTTACAATATCATTTGTAAATGCTTTGTAAGGCATAGATAGCCCTCACTTTAGATGAGCTCACACAAAGTATTTATTAACAACTAGTAAATGTTTTGTAACTACCGGAATTAATCCTGAAATACTTTATTAACAAATGTTTAGAGAATATCTATTGCCTTTAAATTTCATTGTAAATTGTTAATGAGACATAGATAGTCCTCACTTTAGATGAGCTCACACAAAATACTTTACTAACCATTAGTAACTACCAGAATTAATCATGAATTGCAGTATTATTAAGTGTCATACAACATCTATGAACACGCACTATTAGACCATTTCTAAATAACTACATGTCACATCAAGTTAGCGGTTGATCAAAGCACTGGGGAGGAGTAAGATAGGTGTCTTTAAATGGACCATCCAGCAACCCTTTGCTGGTCCCATCACAGCAGATCTCTGGAAGCGCAGATCTTGGAGTTTTGATGAGGAGTTCAGAGAAACGGTACCAGGCCTGTAACGGTGAGGCTTTTATCCTTTAAAGTTAGCTGGGGCATCTTTCGTGTAGTCTCAGTAGCATCCTTTGGGCTTTGCCACTGGTAGATTTACGAGTTATGCTGAGATTATTTATGTTCTTTCTCGTGGAAAGTATCAAAAAACAGGCAGTTATGTAATAATTTTCTTAAACTTTCCAAATGATCTTATGAACCATTAACAACTCATATATAAATGGTTTGTCATTAAAATAATACTTCATTTATAAATAGTGAACCGATCATGTATAAATTATGAAAATACAATTATTAGGCACATTATAGATGAGCTTATTAATAAAGAATACAACATGTATAACTATGTTTATAAATGACTTACTAATGTGTATTAATGTAAGAACAATGGTTTATTAAATGATGAATTAAAAATGTACTAATACTTAACAACTGCTTCATAGTGTGTAGATAACAAAGAATGAAACATTTATAACTGTTTATGAGATGACTTACTAATGTGTATTAATGTATGAACAATGCTTTATAAATGATGAATTCCTTATTTACTAATGCTTAACTAATGCTTCATAGTGTGTAGTTATTATAAAGTGCTACCGCGGACTCCAATTTCATTGTGTTTGGCGTGTTGTTGCCGTGTGTAGTCAGGGCCGGCCTGTCATGGCAGCATTGGACCTCTAGGCGAGATTTCAAACTGGCACTCCCCCCAACCCAAGGGGGTCAGTATACTTATCAACCTCCACATCAGAGCCTAAATTGGAAGACCAAACCTATAAACCCCCTATAAACTGTGTGTCAACCCAGAGGCTATTTTCTTGCATTGTAGTGAATTTATGTGTTAATTTTATTGTAATGCATGAACACTGGTTTAGTTTCAACGGTGGAGGGATTCTGGTGAAAATTTCTGCACCAGTTTATGGTGGAAATGTTTTTATCTATATAAAGGGAAACACAATATTCAGGCAGCAGGTGACAATTCAAAATATAAAATATTACTAGAATAAAATGCAGTAAGGCTTTCTGTAGCTATTGCTTTTAAATATGTTTTCTCCTGTAGATCAACTTTCTACTCTAATTGGCTGAATCAGCACTCATGCATTTACATTTATTAATTTAGCTGACACTTTTATCCAAAGCGACTTACAATTGCTATACATCAGAGGTCGTACGCCTCTGGAGAAACTAGGGGTTAAGTGTCTTGCTCATGTGTCGCAGTGGGGAATTGAACTTGGGACTCTCACACCAAAGGCATGTGTCTTATCCATTGCCCCATCACCACCCCATGCAGGTATGATTTAGTCTTCCCTCCTCTCTTGTGTCTTTGTATGGGGAAGTAACCTTTTTAAATGTGCATGTGGCCCCTTTTCACCTCAATAATAAATAAATTAATTTTAATTCAGTTATAAACTCCTGCACTTTAATAGCTCCTGTGTTTCAGCAGATTTACTGCTCATGTTCAAAACTTTCTGCACATTCAGGTTTTCTCCCACATATTTGTAATCTTTGACATGTCCAGAAAAAAGTTGCAATATTACGAGACTAACTTTATCATTTCATGAGAATTCACAATATTAGTCAATATTAGTCGACCTGCCCTATACTCTGCAGGCTATTTATTGCTCTGCTGGTAGTATCCCCTTAAAACCCGACTGACCAACAGAGTTTGGGACTGCATTCCGCATGTGAAACCGAAACCAACCGACAACACTTCTGATCAGGCAGAAATCTCCCCACAAATCCACACGTTAACTTCAGCACTTCTGATAAACTGCAGCGCAAAGTCCCAAACAGAGCAAGGCTGCGCCTCAGTTTTTAGACGTTTATATTACAAAATTACCATTCGTCACTGTCTGGACTCACAGTGCGGTGTGCACTTGATTACTATCACGGCGTACGCAGGTGTTGGAATCAGCTTAGGAGCACCAAAAGTCACAGCCTATGTAAACCAATGGATTTCGCGGAAAATCCAACCCAATTTCTTCACATAGGAAGCAGCGTAGTGGTTGTTCCAAGCAACAGAGAAAGCAGGCGATTGGTTAATTTTTTATGGTTCCAACACGCACAAATAG
Source organism: Micropterus dolomieu (assembly GCF_021292245.1). Lineage (NCBI taxonomy): Eukaryota > Metazoa > Chordata > Actinopteri > Centrarchiformes > Centrarchidae > Micropterus > Micropterus dolomieu. Next base: position 23,147,130 of record NC_060167.1, read on the forward strand.
ACAATAAAAAAGTGATTAATTTCATTTAAAAATGACATATTGCCCCTTTAAAGTTGACACTTAATCCTCCGTAGTCATTTGACAAAACAATCTTAATTGAAGGTCTACTTACTCAAATGTTCTGGAGCTTTCGACCATATCATACAGTCTTCAACTGCAGAAGAAGTTTGCTCAGTTGTCATTAAACTGTACAGCATGGCTAGGAGTTTTCATCTATCTCGGATTAATTACAGTTCATTCTTAAACTTTGAAACTGCAGTTGACAAAACAGTCTAAACCCAAGGTCCACTTACTTCATAGCCATTGTTTAATTTCAAACACAATATGCGGGAGTACAGAGCTAAAAACAACACCAAATAGTCACTGTCCTACTACTTATTGAGTGCTCAGTAATGTGTCTTGACCTACTCCTGGATGCTTACTATGGCAGAGTTTTGTGTAGTGCTCTTCTCTTTAATTGAGTTTGATAAGTTTATTTGAGATACATTTCAATCCAATTTCAGCACTTAATTCTTAATAGGCTTAAATTCTGAAGTATGTCCCAGGTTCCCTGTATTGAAATGCACTGAAATGCTGAACTGAAAAGCAGGTGAATGAATGAAAATACTCTCCAACTATTTGATTTCCTGCAGACCTTAAGCTGCAGTTCTTCAAAATTCCACCAGATAGAGACATTGTTGGGTCACATTCAAAACACTTCCCTTATAAAATCCTCCAACGTTGTATTTTGACGAGTGAAAGGCTTTAGACAAAGGGTCACAATGTGTTGCAAGTGATTTCTTTCAGTGGCTGAATTTCAGCAGTGTTTGCACATGTTTGTACTCTCAAAAACTGCACGAGCATTAGTCCTGCTCCATACTACAAAAATTGGTAAAACAAAAACACTCACAAACTGTGCAGTTACACACCAAGACTGCTGAATGACCCATATTTAAGTATTGTCTGTTTGTTTAGGGAAGCGCAGGTTAGAGTGAACAAGGTCTGAAATGTAAGTCATGAAGGTTAACTTGTTCCAGTGTCAGATGCTGCTGTTACTTTCCGAGCACTAAACTGTGCAAGTAGATTTTCCCCTGGCTTTTAATTGAGAACTATTACTCCCATATTACATCCATACGACCACCACTGTGTTAACCCTTAAGAGGACTTCAGATGGAATCAGAAACTAATCAAATAATTAATTCAAGTGGTTCGAAAGGAAAAGGCTCTGTACAGCACCATTTTGCCAACTGTGAACCATTGAATAACCAGCTTTGTGGATTGATTGTGCAAATTTTTATACATTTTGCCTGCAATATATGTATTACAATATTTGATTGTATATTATCTGCTGTCAGCAGTAGTTTAGTATGTGGTTCTAGTGGCAAGGTTTCTGAGACAGTTATAAAATGATTTGAACATGCATACAGAAGAATTTAAAACTTTGGCCACTGTGTCTATGTGGAACTCAGTTGTAGTAATTTGCCTTTTTCACTGCAGACATTTTGACATGTAGGAAAAGCAAAGGTATAAATATAAATATATATATTTAAATATAAAAACAGTGTTTGCTGTACTCCATTCAGCGGCTTTGGTTTTGTGTATTGCTCCTGCTGGCTCACTGTCACAGGGCTTACCTGGACATGTTATTAGTGACCCCGGCTGTGACAAGTCAATACATCTGCTGTGAAAAAGGCATATATACTATATATTTAAAACCAAAGAAAGCTGTGTAACAAATCCATCAGATCTTGCCATCAGAGTTAAGGCAAGATAAGTAAACCATAGGTCGAAGAGCTTCATGACAGAATTCTTCATTTAGATTGGTTTACCTTGTGCTTGATGTGTAAGTCCACTTAAATAAGCTGATTTTACTCAAGAATTAACAATGCAACTTGCTTCACTGGTTTGTATGAGAAAGAAACAAAACCTTTTGAATTCATTATTTTTGGTCTTGAGCTGCAAGTCAAATCAGTCATTTATGACACAAATTAAGTGTAATGAATTTGGTATCAACCTTTAGTAATAAAGATATTTAAAAACAAAGGTGCTGAATCAGCATTCACACTGATTTGTAAACCTAATGCAAGAATTGGTCAGAGTGGATGTTTGTGTTTTTAAGATGACACAAACTCTCATTACAAGCTCAGAGTTGTCTTTAGGTGTCTAATAACTTCCAGGTGTAATTCTAAAAGTAGGTAATCACCCACCTGAGAGTTATTTTGATAGCAAGATGAAATCAAATATGTTGCCAATCCCAACCAGAATATCAATGACTGTTGTTACGTATATAGTGAACAGTGTTTTTTTTCTGCTTACGATGCTGCGGTCTCTTGTCCATTATTGAAACTACAGGCATTTACCGACACTCCCTAACAATTTGCTGAGAGTCATCAATTATGCAGGGTAGCCGCACGCACTGGGAAGGAAGATAGCAGCAACAATATGGCGACAGCCGCAGTTACTCTCGACTCTTTTCTACATCTGCAGTTCAGTGACAGCTGCCTGGATTTCTGTTAATGCGAGAAAAAGTAAGTAGACAATCTGTTTCCTGCTTTGCCTGGTATGTTGTGTCGTGGGATGGATCGCAATCCTACTTTGTCGACTGACTGCATCCTAGTGCCGCAGAGCGGTCCCTCTCTCAGCATCTTTTCTTAGCGTCTGAGGAGGGCTCCTTGCCAGTACATGGACAAATATGAAGCCCGTGCGAGGCATCAGTTAGAAGTGGCTGAGATGTGATTTTACAGTGTAAAACACGGATATGTGCTGCGGAGGGGAGACAGCTGGTTATTTGGGGTGTTGGCCTGCCGCTGGATGGAATGACATTTCAGTGTGTCAGAATGTGAAACATACGCATATGGGATACAGAAGTGAGATCACGTCAAACTTCTCCGAGCGGCCGCAGGATCTAGCCTGCACGCTCCATGTGCATGGGTAATGCGTCGCTTGCAAAATAATGTTGGGCATTTTTTTCCGCTAGCATTATTTTATAACTATGATAGTTTCATCACCCCCACACTCCACCCCCACCCCCCGCAATCTCTTTGGAGACTATTGCGTGGGGAGGTAGGTGCGTCTTTAGTTTGGCAGTCCTCAATGGGGCCGCGGCACCCATTTTCACGCAGTCGCTTCCAAAAAAACCTAATTTTGCCATCATGTTGTCATTCTATAAAACTGCATCATATGGAGTCTATGTCTCTTAGACATTATCTATACGGGTGTGGTAGCCTATAGCCTTAAGGCCGTTTTAGTTTCTCTCTCTCTCTCTCTCTCTCTCTCTCTCTCTCTCTCTCTCTCTCTCTCT
>NC_060167.1:23150509-23206398 GCF_021292245.1 Micropterus dolomieu
ACATCTGCTGTGAAAAAGGCATATATACTATATATTTAAAACCAAAGAAAGCTGTGTAACAAATCCATCAGATCTTGCCATCAGAGTTAAGGCAAGATAAGTAAACCATAGGTCGAAGAGCTTCATGACAGAATTCTTCATTTAGATTGGTTTACCTTGTGCTTGATGTGTAAGTCCACTTAAATAAGCTGATTTTACTCAAGAATTAACAATGCAACTTGCTTCACTGGTTTGTATGAGAAAGAAACAAAACCTTTTGAATTCATTATTTTTGGTCTTGAGCTGCAAGTCAAATCAGTCATTTATGACACAAATTAAGTGTAATGAATTTGGTATCAACCTTTAGTAATAAAGATATTTAAAAACAAAGGTGCTGAATCAGCATTCACACTGATTTGTAAACCTAATGCAAGAATTGGTCAGAGTGGATGTTTGTGTTTTTAAGATGACACAAACTCTCATTACAAGCTCAGAGTTGTCTTTAGGTGTCTAATAACTTCCAGGTGTAATTCTAAAAGTAGGTAATCACCCACCTGAGAGTTATTTTGATAGCAAGATGAAATCAAATATGTTGCCAATCCCAACCAGAATATCAATGACTGTTGTTACGTATATAGTGAACAGTGTTTTTTTTCTGCTTACGATGCTGCGGTCTCTTGTCCATTATTGAAACTACAGGCATTTACCGACACTCCCTAACAATTTGCTGAGAGTCATCAATTATGCAGGGTAGCCGCACGCACTGGGAAGGAAGATAGCAGCAACAATATGGCGACAGCCGCAGTTACTCTCGACTCTTTTCTACATCTGCAGTTCAGTGACAGCTGCCTGGATTTCTGTTAATGCGAGAAAAAGTAAGTAGACAATCTGTTTCCTGCTTTGCCTGGTATGTTGTGTCGTGGGATGGATCGCAATCCTACTTTGTCGACTGACTGCATCCTAGTGCCGCAGAGCGGTCCCTCTCTCAGCATCTTTTCTTAGCGTCTGAGGAGGGCTCCTTGCCAGTACATGGACAAATATGAAGCCCGTGCGAGGCATCAGTTAGAAGTGGCTGAGATGTGATTTTACAGTGTAAAACACGGATATGTGCTGCGGAGGGGAGACAGCTGGTTATTTGGGGTGTTGGCCTGCCGCTGGATGGAATGACATTTCAGTGTGTCAGAATGTGAAACATACGCATATGGGATACAGAAGTGAGATCACGTCAAACTTCTCCGAGCGGCCGCAGGATCTAGCCTGCACGCTCCATGTGCATGGGTAATGCGTCGCTTGCAAAATAATGTTGGGCATTTTTTTCCGCTAGCATTATTTTATAACTATGATAGTTTCATCACCCCCACACTCCACCCCCACCCCCCGCAATCTCTTTGGAGACTATTGCGTGGGGAGGTAGGTGCGTCTTTAGTTTGGCAGTCCTCAATGGGGCCGCGGCACCCATTTTCACGCAGTCGCTTCCAAAAAAACCTAATTTTGCCATCATGTTGTCATTCTATAAAACTGCATCATATGGAGTCTATGTCTCTTAGACATTATCTATACGGGTGTGGTAGCCTATAGCCTTAAGGCCGTTTTAGTTTCTCTCTCTCTCTCTCTCTCTCTCTCTCTCTCTCTCTCTCTCTCTCTCTCTCTTTTGTTATTGCTGTAAATAATTTCACCTTTTTAAATAAAACTGGGACGTGCTGATGTGCTATAGCCTCCTTTGAGTTGAGGCCAGGGACGAGTTGTCAGGACATGGCTTGGGCATTCAACTGACCTACTGTGAGTTTGTTTGAGCCTATAGCAGCAATAAACCACACTGCAGTATTTTAGGCTCTGGCCCTATAGGACAGCGGCGCGCCTCGGTATTAAACGGTGGATTTTACTGAGGACTACACAGGCTACAAATAACTCCTTAGCAATTAATGGCGCTTATACGGTGAGACATGCAGCCTGAAGAAGGGGAGCGGGTGGTCCTCGTCCCGCACAGGGATAAAGTTGTCCTAGAAATAGGAGTTTTTCTTTATCTGTTTATCTCTGCGGTGGCCTAACCTCCAATGCTTCGTAATTTCCGCCTTTGTCCGTTAAACTGAATTATCATAACTCATCGACATTTCAGGTCAAGACGTCATAACTTTACCTGAGCCTCAGACATTAAGAAAGAGGCAGCCGTAGAGGATATGAGGGGGTTCTTTGAGGCCCCTTTTAATATTTTGCTGCCAAGTTATTGTCTCTGTGGCCTGATGCTGGATTAGGGCCCGTCGGGCTCACCTATTCTCAGTGATGCTGTGGATTTGGACTGAGATGGGATCTCACATTTAGTGACAGGCAGCATTAAGACATCACTGCAGGAAATGAAGGGAGTGTAAGTTTTTCACCGGCCCATGTGACTCTGATGCAAGTGCCCTGTACACCTCCGCCTCACCAGCACTATGTCGCCACGGTGCCCGGTTAAATCCGTCAGATGTCAGGTCATCATCAGAGTGCACAGAGCAGAATAGATTTTTTTCTTTTCTTCTCCAGGTGACGGGACGGAAGCCGTGGTGCGTTTGGATGTCTTTCCTCCGCACAGAGGACGCAGTGTATGAGCATTTTCCTAAACGCTACTGCTGCTGAACCGGACAGCGACAAGCCTGCCTTTTTTCCTTTGGGAGGCAAACGAGGCTGCCGGAGTTTTTATTGTTCTCTATCGCCCATCAGCTTTTATTTCCGGACTCACAGACTTGACTCATAGCCTAACGGATTTAACGGAACCGAGAGCTGTTGCGGGCCGCGCGCTTTTGGTGCCGATTGCGTGCGCGGATAACATTCATTGCAATTGATCTCAGTCTCAGTCACTCAGTCTCTTTTTTGTTTAATTAAAATGTATGTATGTTTTATGCAGTGTTTCTCTATGACCTAGTGAGTTAGTGGACATCGACAGCATTAAAGAACATCTGCAAATCTCAGTTTCCGCTGGTCGCTTCTCAGTTTTGCTGCCTGCTGATTGTTCCAGCGTTATGTGGGAAGTGTACCGCTGGTCGTGCTATGGCATACTGGTTTGAATCACCTTGACGGTGGATCAATTGATGTAGTATTGGTGGAAGGAGACTTGGAGGTTGTGCTGAGGTTGGGTTACTTGAATCGGACTTCATCCCTCTTCTAGTTGGCTGTGCTTTTTTCTCTCGAAGATACTGGGCCGTTGGATCTCTAGCTGCCTGTGGATGTCTGACTTCTTTCTGATTCATTTCCAGGTCTGTACCCTTCATTGTTTCATTGAATGTTGCACACACTCTCAACATTTTGTGATAGCCTGAACTGTGACTTGACTGTCAAATGTGGTGTATCCTATCAAACAGCATGGCCATCAGCCAACTGGGGAGAGAAATATATCTAGTGCAGGAGCCCGGAGAGATGCAGTTGATAATGTTATTACAACCTTACTATTTAAACAGTGAGTCACAGCCCCAGAGGTTGAACAATTTCCGACAATGATTTATGGATTATCTTTTGACACACTTCAACTATTTAGAAAGTGTTATTATTTGTAAATGAATAATTAATCGGTTATTCCTGTGTGGAATCATTGTTTCAGTCAAGACAGCAGAATACACACTGGGCCCTGTGTTGTGTGCACTGTTACATATGACAAACATGGGCCATGTAACATTTATAAAGGTTCAAATCTTTCTCAGTCTGAAAAAGGAACAGGTCATTTGAATTATTCTCATGCAATGAAGTCCACCCATAATTTACACACTAAAATAATTATTAATATGCTTAATTTGTAATATAGATGAATGTATATCATAGGTAGATGGCAGAAGTAAACACCAAAAGAAATTCACAGCCTTGATATACAAATATCAAGTTATTGAGCTCTATGTAGCGCTAGACTCTTTGCTAACTTTACTTTTACATCTAGCACAAATATCGAGGTCTGTTTTGCTTGCTAGGCTGTAGATGGTTTGGCTCCTTGTAATTTTGCACTGGGCAGATAGCATATAACAGGCTTGTGTGAGCTTTTGCACTGGGAGCCACTTTCCATCTAATTTTAAATCTATCGCCAATAAGGGCTGTTCCTCACCACACAGACTTCCGAGCCTAAACAGTGAGCTGAAAGCTGCGTAGAGCTGCTGCAGACCTGGATGTCTGTTCTCAGTGTGACCAGCAGTGCTACCAGCACGTTCACGGTATTCCTTGTTAATGTCAACAATATGGAGCTGTAAGGATTGCCATAATTTTAAATGCTGCCTCTTTGTTGTAGGAAATGTCCTGAGAAAGAAATATTGCAAAATACGGTATGTAAGATACTTGTAAAGTAGAGAGTAAGGCAGATGAGTTTCTGGTGGCATAAAGAGGCCATCATTTGTGAGCATAAACACAAGGGCAGAATACCTGTGTTTATGCTTTATGCATGACACGTCTCCTTGCTGTTGGGGTCACACAACGGAGAGCAAAAGGGAATTCAACGCTCTCTATTGTATGTGCTGGGAACTTGAGTTTAGCTTTTGGGGTACAGGATTGGTGCTTTAGTCATTAAGGTTGATGGAGGGAGCAGAAATAATGCCTACTGGCCCATGTTCCAAATGTTTGCACTTTTTCAGTTTCATTTTGCTTTGTTTGCTTTCTCTGGAAGAACTACTGAATTCCATCTGTGAGGGAGGCAAAAGGACCGGCCTAACATAAAAAATATAAATAAATATGCCAACCATTTTAATTGTAAATCTGTGTTGTACAGTCAGTGTTATTAATAACATTACTATAGATTAATTTTAGATTATTTTAAAGGATGAGTTTGTTTTGTCATTCTTCTTTTTGTTGTCTATTTCTCACTTTTCTCTTTATCTCAGTATTATATGCTCACCCTGCCTCACTTTCTCACTCTGTGTCCCTCTCTTCCTCTCAGATTTGGATGTCTTGGATGGAAAACAAATAAAGAGGAAATAGCTGCAGGATGAAAACATGGCCGCACCCCTTCTTGCACCCCCAGGACCTGACAGCTTCAAGTATTTCACCCCGGAGTCGCTCGCTAACATCGAGAAGCGCATCAGTGAAGAGAAGAACAAGAAGCCACCCAAGCCCAGATCGGACAGTAGTCACCGCGATACGTCTGACGAGAATGAGCTCAGGCCCAACAGTGACCTGGAGGCTGGGAAGAGCCTGCCCTTCATCTACGGGGATATTCCTGATGGAATGAAGGCCACACCACTGGAGGATTTGGACCCATACTATCTGAACAAGAAAGTGAGTTGTCACACAGGCCAAATGCACCACCCAGTTTTCCCCCAACTTATCAGACAAATACTCAACTGAAGAAGCATTTGCTTCAAGTTTATAGGTAGTGAGAACTTTGAACGTTAATATGAAATTCACTGTCATAATAGATTTAGGTTTCATATTATTTAAGTTAAAATGGAAGTTCTTGTATTCATCAAAGAGATAGGGATTTAATAAAAACAAAGATGACCTTGAGATGATCTTGATTTAAGATCTTTACGGGTACCTTTTAGTCACTGCTACAGGGTCTTAGAGACAGGCACTGCATTATTAGGGTGCACAAGAGATCACACAAGGCCTGTGTGAGTTTTTTAGTACACCTGTACAATCAAAGCACAACGGAGACAGAGGGACGTGGTCGTTCTGCTCCTACAACATTGCAGGGTTGCTGTGCAATGCAGTTCTCAGGCAGTGGTGATTCTCATAAAGGTTTCTGCAAAGTCGATTAATTGTCTGTTAATGCATGGTAAAGATGATGTAACAGCTGGCGGGGATGACAAATTCGCCTTTATGTTTATATGCCATCAGTGTTATAGCTACTAGTGACAATACACACATACAGATGACACGTGGTCTGTCCAACAAATTGTCTATAGCGTGTATAGCATTTATTTGAATCAGTACAGTAATAATTTAGCTGTGCCGTATTTTCCGTACGGGGCGGTTACTCTGTCACTTATCATCTAACTGGCTCAGCTGCAGTTTAGAACCGGCCCAGCTAACTTTGCAGTGGTTTAAGCTGTGTGCTAAGCTGGACCTGATTGCTCTGTCACACAATAAAAACAGGTTCCGCTGAACCTCCTCATTTTTATCAGTGTTGCTGCGCTGTTACTAGTGTCATTGTGATCTGTATTGTGTTATGCAGTGTTTCAATCATTGTTGACATTTCCAGATTTTTCTACAAGTAATTAATATGAGTGAATGTGAGTAGCCTACACTGCGAGGGATGTTGTGTGCACAATTATTGAGATTTGCACCCTTGACTGCGCCCTGTCATGCAACATTGATATCAAATTTAGTTCCATGATTGAATCGAATTAAGTGAGAAACAATATTTTTTTTTCCTTCCTGAAAACCTGAAAACAGTATCAATAGTCTGACAAATATAGAGTACTAGCTTACATTAAAACTGTGGTGGACCATACGTTTATGATTATTTGCTCACGTGACTTCTGCATTACCTGCAGACTGACCACATCGCAGGCACTAGACTATGTCTAGGTGGAGTTTAGGTGATTTCTACAGGACACAGCAATTGGTTTCCAATTAAACCACAGCTTCTGAGGATTCAATGATGGGATTTATGGTGATCATGTGAATTTGACCCAAACAACAGAAGTTAAAACCTGCCCTAAACTTTAAACCACAGCTAAAATAATTGCAGAGCAACAGCCCCTATGTATACATGTGACATGTTGACACATTTCTAGCAACATGGGGATCTGCATGTATAATTTCTCCCCACTTTTTGTAATACACTGCAGCCACATGTTAATTCGAGTACAGATAATTAGCTCTGAACCACATCTTCTATTTTTTTTCCACAGGACTTATTTGAGTTTGGTGTTTCACAGTAGTTATGGGAGATTTAAAACAGATCCAAAATCACATCTAAAAATGTTAGTACGTACATATTAGCATTGAAGGTCATATCAGTGTTAATATTGTTTAACATCATATTAACAGATTTTTCACCTCAGACGTGCCACACCAGTGCATAATCATGGCATCTATTGAAAGTCAACTTCTGATGATGTGATGCAAGTGTAGATGACACAAACCCCAATCTGCTATTTCCTCTCCAAATTATGTATTTTTTGTTAATTAGAGACCAGAATTCAAGGCATTTTAGGCTTCCTTCCCACACCACTCAAACTCTAGCGTGGCTGTCCCCTTAATGTAGCTCTGTGCTAGCGAAAGAGGAATGAGGCGTGAAGGCAGAAGATGGCAGGAGAGGACAGATAGTGGAGAGAAAAGGGCTGGAGTATGCTGTAGTACCTTCAGCTGTGTAGGCGTGTGAAGTAGCCGGTCTACTGTGTGGTGGCAGTGATAATATGTAAGAGAATCCGCGGCATGTACAGCAGCAAGAAGCCCAGTCAGCAGGACAAGCAATCTCAGCCAGCTTCCCTCCCTCATAGGGCGGATGAAACTATCAAGTGTATGTGCCTTTTGTGATCTATTGATCCACAGCCCTAGTTCAGCGGTGGCTACAGGAAGGGTTGCATTCTTGTTTTTTTATTATCCATCCCCATTTTGCTTATAGCCCAATGCATATGTCTTTACCTGTCCTTACTCTGATCTGTGGCGTCTCACTTGACTGAAGTGAAGGTGGCTGAATGAAAGTTGTTTATCATTGCCTCCGCTCACACGCCTCCCCAGCCATATGTTTGTGTGTGTGCAATAGTGTGTGCAAACAAGAGACTACGTTGAGAAAATGATATATAACAGGACATGCTGATTTCTTCAAAAATATTGTTGGAATTAAAGCAGCACAGGTTGGCAACTTAGGCCCAATGTACAAAAACGTAGATGCTCATCCAGATGAGTGAACACAGTACAGTCACACAAAGTTGTCCAGCACTTTAAGTACAGTATGTTACTGTGCAAACGTTGTCTTTGAGCATAAAGCTTCACAGCACTGATTCTTATAGTTTGCATAAGAAACAATGCAATGAACAAAAATAAGGAATTAAAACTGTTCAAATGTTCAGCTCGCAAACATTCTGAGTGTGCCTCTCTTCCTCATTTACGGTATGATGTTTTCTTAAACTCTTTGGCCTCTGTGATGAATAAGTTCATGCACATATTATCCCCATGGAGCTAAGAGTAGAAGTTAAGAGCCAGTGTTGGTTTATGAATTAAATGATGTTTAAAGCCTCAATAATTATCGGCAAGAGTTGTGAAATATGATAACAACTGCATTATCGGTATGACAGGGTTAGGCTCCAAAACAAGAGGTAGTTCATCTACAAACTGAATGTTATTTCCAAATGGGTTTTGGTCAGAACTGTGTGCCAGTTGTCACACTCTTATAGATTAGTGAATACTCCAGCTTGTACATAATCCAATGGATTAATTGTTTGATAATGGATAACTGCTGCAGTTATGCTGAAGGATTTCGTGCCAATATGCCTACATAACGTGTGTTAAGTTTTGGTCCTTATCAGTCCATTATATATCCAAATATAAAAATGTGCTGCATTTGCATTTGACGGTTTACCTGATCAGAATTTTGTTAATTTTTAAGAAATAAATTCATAACATGGGAAGGTAGTTGCAGTATATCAACAGATTAGAATCACAGCCACGGTCCTTTATTTTCTGCCTTTTGAGCAGCTCCACTGGTGCAGCTGTGGCTACGGTGCCTTGCTTAAGGGCATGATTTAGGAAATTTCAAAAGGGACAGAAGGAGTACTCAGCTTTTAGACTGCTAGCTAAAAATCTTATCTAATTAATAAGCTACTGCTATACCCCATATGTATCCAACGAAGGTTAAAATCAAGGGCAACTGGACTTGGTTGAAGATACTGGAAGACGTTTCGTCCCTAATCCCACTGAGGTTAAATAGCTGAGTTTCCCTGCCAGTCAGTCAGAACTGAAGAAGTCCTTTGGATGAGGGACGAAACATCTTCCAGTATCTTCAACCAAGTCCAGTTGCCCTTGATTTTAACCTTTGTTGGATAACTATGACTTGGATGACTGAGAATCTTCATAGACATCTTGCTTATACCCCATATGTGTTTCTGTATGTATCAGTACAGGTTTTGACTTCTCTTTATTCTGCTTAGTCAAAATTTGCCAACTACAATTATATCCATACCAGTGTTGTGTCAGCAGGTTCAATGAGCCACAGGCCATGACCTCATCTTCCCTCTCCATCTTTATTATCATTCATATCAATCTTTTTCCTAATCCACTAATGTATTTGTCCTTTATCACACCTGAGGAAGTGCCTCTAAGTAAATGGTTAGCATCCATTCCTCCTCTGCTGTTCCTGTCCTCAACCCTCCAGGCTGCTCGTCTCCCCTGCTCGACCGACAGTCATCCTATCGCTCCCCATTGCGCTGTCTGTCAATGAATGTGTGCGTGTGCGTGTGTTACCATCAGCTGCAGGAAACCTGATCACAGCACTCATGCATCAAAGAGAGGAAGAGGGGGAAGTGGTGAGGAAGAGAAATGCAGCGTTGCAGTTCCTGTTTTCCCCTGTGATGGGGAGAGGACTGCTGGAGCTTTTCATATGTCTGATGGGATTAGGCAATGTTAAAGCTGCTGTGGTCATTCAGGAAAAGCAGAACGGGATGGTTGAAGGGCATGCTAGTGTTTTAGCTTGCACTTGTACCACGTGTACAAATCTGTGCTCGCGTGCAGAGGGGGGATTTCGATATACAGGGGAATACAGTTAAGATGATTCAGCTTGATTTGGCAGCTGTACAGTTTGGACAGACAGCAGTTTGAACAGCTTTCAGGTTTTGTTGACGCGGAAGCTTCATGCTTGCGGTGACCGTCTTATAACACGAGTGTGCAGAAGACCAGTCATTTCTGTTCAGACTCCTGCAGGCCAGAAGCTTCTAGTGAGCGCGCAAGGGCAGCTCACGGCTAAAGCAGCAGTAGCTTCTGAATCTCAGCATGTAGCACCGTACACACCATTACATTATGTTCCTATTCCACCATCTCTGTCTCTGTGTGTGTCTTTGTCCATTACTCTCCTTTTCCCTCTCCCTTCCTCCGCCTCTCCAGCGTTCTTTTTTTTTCAGGGTGTAGTAAATTAGAGCGAGGGCCAGGCTTTAGTGCTCTGTCTGAGTCCTCAGTCTCTGATGACACAGCATCTTCCTGTTCTGGGCTGAGTGAGGAAGGGAAGGGGTGGGGGTGGTGGAGAGCGGCGGTGGGGTTGAGTGTGCTTCCAATGCTAGCCAGGTTGGTATAAAGAAGGAGGGTGGGGAAAGGAGTGGAACGTGGGGTTTAGCAGCACAGCACACGGGTATTAGTTTGCAGTCATACATATTTAGGTGAGACATTACTGGTTGAGTCCTCACTGCAGCGAGCTCAAACAGAAGTACATGAGTTATGGTTCAGCCTATAATGCTAATATATGTTAAATTAAAGGTCCTCTTGAGATCTGGGCTGTTTTTTCCCAAAGCATCAAAGTTTCACAGTGGTGCTGGCGTACCGTGGACATTTTTGCTTCTCTATAAATTGAATCAAGATGCCCTTATACATATACATAACAGAATCCTTAAATCCAGCTAATGGTGCATGTGAGTCATGTTTTCTGTTTCAAGTTCTGTGAATACAGATGTTTTTTTAAATCGTTAAAATGTGTAACATATGATTTGTAATTTGTACTGTTTGAAGGTCATTTAGGGCTCCAACAATTATTTTTGTAATCAATTTATTCTGTGATTAGGCTGTTTAATATTATAAAATTGTGATTAATGCCCATCACAGTTTCCCTGAGCCCTAGATGATGTTTTAAGTTTACTGTTAAGTTCAATCAACAGTCCAAAGCCCTAAAGTATTCGATTTGCAATGATATAAAACATGCAAATCCACAAATGAGAAGCTGGAAATGGCAAATGATTAGCCTTTTTTCTTCATAAATGTCTTAAACCGTTGATCGATTATCAAAATTGTTGACGATTACATATTGCCTAATCGATTAACTGCTTTTACTAATAATTTATTACCATCTTCTAAAAGGTCTACAGTCCAAATCTGCAGTCGGTTTTTGAAGTAATTGACCAGTCTGTGTCAGGCCAGGGTCCTGGGATGATTAACAGAGGCACACCCCCTCCCCATGATTTAGTCTCTTTTTTATTGTTTCTCTACTTAGATCTCACTCAGCTCTCTCTCTCTTTAACGTTCTCTGACCCCCCCATCCTCCACATCTCATTCTTAGTTTCTCTTTCTGCTGCATGCCTACCCAGTCCTCCTCCTCCCTCCGTCTACCCATCCATCTCAGGTTTGGCTCTCTCCCCTCTGCAGCTCTCAGGCTTTCTGTTCTGCATCACTCCCTCTCCACCCCCTCATCTCTCTCTCTCTCTTCAGCTCTCTTTGCTGCTGCTGTCCCATACCCCTGCAAGCCCCTCTCCATATCCCTGCTCTACTATTCCTCCACCTCACCCATACACACACACACACACTGCCCAAGCAGCTGCATTCTGCCTCCTGATTCTTGCATAAGTGCCTTTTTCTTTAATGCTCATTGGAGAATTAGTAACATTTCACCAGCTTTGCAGTGAATAAGGCTTCCTTACAGTGAATCTTGCTCTGCTGAGTTGTGTATTTTTGCATGTGTTTATGCCCAACTGTGTATGTATTTAACTGTTTCATTATGAAGGCCGATCAGTGTGATATGTGTGTGGCCCCTTGTGTACTTCGTGTGAAGGACTTCAGCATCCATAGTGTTTCATATACAGTGTTTTGTGATCCATGGAGCCTGTCCACTACCATAGTCACTTTATGTTTATCCATGTAAATAGATGCAACTCATCCTCAGTTCCCTAAGCTTAGTAGTGCACTACACGGTATGATATGTTGATCCCAATTTAATTGTGTTGTGTGACGATGAATTCATTGTCTGTCAACCTACTATACAGATATATAACACAGTTTGTCTGGGAAATGAATTAAACTGGGTAAATTAATTTAAACAATCAAGAATATATCAACTGACAGTACGGTGGATGCTGTCTGGGACATTGTGCTGGTGTGGGTGTTTTCAGTGGTTGGACTAAATATCCGCTCAGATCGGAAAACTGCGCCATGTGTGCCAAGATCAGAGCCCATGATGCTTGTACAGAGTGAGTGGTTTTCTATAATAATAACAATAATTATAATAATAATAGGAACAGCGCAGTTAAGGTGTAGCTTACATTGATGACATGCTGGAGGTTTGAGTTCATAAAATAATAAGCGCCTAATGCCCACAGAAATTAATTTATCTAGTTCACTGTACCTTCTGCGCCTTCTACAATTCCTCCCATGCAGTGGTATGCTTTGAAAACTGCCTTCTTATCAAGAGTGAATTCCGGTTAACAGACTGCTCACATGATTCATCTCTGACCACAAAGTTTTGCGCATATTTTTAAATTAAAATAAGTAAGACTGTTGCCAGGAGATCTGAGCGCCCTTTATGTTTCTACTTGGTTTGGGCATTCGTGAGCTATAGCCATTTTTATGAACATAAGAATGGTTTAGTCTTTGCTCTGTGCCCGGCATTTCTAGTCTCATCTATATTATGTCTTCTAGTAAACCCTTTGTGTCACACAGAATTATTCTGTTTAGTCATGTACATTTTTGGCACAATTATTTTAGTTGTGTTAATTGAGTTTATGATTTAAATTGTGCTATAACAATATGTGGCAGTGAAGCTTTCATTGAGGTAAAAACATACATTTAGTATTTTATAGGCTTCAGAGATTGATCAGTTATCGATTAATGTGGCACAATTAATTAAGGAGATTGCCTGGCATTTGCATCCCTTGATGTTATTGTGCCAGGTTGCCAACTTTGCGTCAACAGCAGATTTTTCTGTCTCTAAATCGACAAGGTTCATTGAGTAACTGAAGCCTCTTTACAGTTGAATTGTGAATGTTAATGAAAATGTCTAAGTTTCTGTAGGCTGTAGAGAGTGACCTACATTGAAACGCAGACAGGACTAAGCACATGGGTTTTCTATAAGATAGTGTCCTCAAAGCTGATGTTTTCAAAGACCTCTACAAGCCCACACGATTTATCCAAGGCGATATGCTTCACATTGATTAACATATGAAACTTAGTTATGCATGCTGGGCATCTCTAAACTGCTAATGAGATATTGCTCTCTGTATTTGCTCGGTCAGCAAAACACGTGAGTTGACCTCTGGGAGAAAGAGTTACACTTTGAACAGGACTCTAGATCCTGTGTTTCCCTGTTTGTATAGTGTTAATGAGGCACTGAAAATTTGTTTCTCCATGTGACAGGAAAAAGTATTGAGAGGATATTTTAAGTAGTGCAGATGCTCTATAGGCAAAAAGGAACATGAGTGGGGAAGGGAGGGAGAGAGAGAGAGGAGTCTTCTGATACAGAGAATACATTTTGTCTTTCCCCAGACTGCGGACGCTATTTTTAATATAATTAGATTTCAGGACACCACTTGTCTCAGGACACTTCTGGTCGCCTCCCCTTCTTCTTTCTAGTGTTTCCCATGGTGTGAACCACAAACTCGTGGTGTGTTGTATGTTTTTAGTTGCTGGTGCCATATGCCTCTATTATACATGTATGCTCTTCACCAGTGGGTTATCATTTGTGAGAGCAGTGATTATTACAAGTAATAAAGAGCTGGCTTTATGACCTTGTATGCATACACTGGTGCACAGTATTTAATTGAATTTAATTATTAGTAAACTGAAGTGTAGTTTGGCTAATTTGAGAATTGTTTATCACTTAATGTTGAATGTGAAGAAAATGTCACATCTTAAAGTGATATAAGTTCAGACATAAACTGGTGTCTTCATTGTTCTTCGGTACTGGTTACATACAGGACATGATGTGTTTTCTGTAAATACTGGCAGGCAACAGTGGCGTCATAGATACTCATGATATAGGATGTGGTGAAGAAGAAAAAACACCTCACATGATTCTCATCACACGCATTTATAAATTGTCAGTGAACCATCTCTAAACTGTAATGCCTATGGGTATAAAAACAAACCGGAAGCATTGGTAACACACTAGTTGTTGTGAATGTAAAGTATCCATTTGTCTGTAAATAATGCTCATACTTCTCACTCTGACACCCCACATTGTCTTTGTCATGGGCACAAACGTCCACTAACCACACACAGTGCTGCCTCACCCCAGTGCCCAGCCCCACTTGGTCCAGTGCTGTTTATGGGTATAGGGGAGTGGTTGTTGAGAGCCTGGAGTCAGCAGATCTGCCCCTGATCGATGACAGCATTTGCGGTTCTCTTCCAGTAAGAGCTTTAAACTTGGGGCGAAGAGAGTCATTTGGCCACGGAGAGGGGAGAGCCTCCCATGCACCTGTCTGAAGCCTCTACTATGAAAAGCTCGCCAGGACAGAGGCTCCGTCTGATGCAACCAGGACAGAGGTGATAACTGTGCTCCTAGTTCTCGGCTGGCTGGCCACAGAGGGAGTGATGTCAACGGAGTAAAACACAGCCCTGTGTCCTTGCTGCCACTGACTATGTGCCCTTTTCTGTACCATTTATCTTTTTACTATACCGTTTTCATCCTGTGTGCTTTGCATAGGGCAAGACATTACAACTTCAAGTACTTTGCTCACTTGGCGTCCCGCTTCTAGTAGGGCATAGTGAGCACCCTCATCAAAATGCCACGTTCAAATGAATTTCAGTGTCACCTGTATTGGGAGAATCAGCCCGGTAGTAAGAGTGGAAAACCAATGCAGTGGTGTCCCATGACTCCGACTCACATCAGCTAATCAGTCAAGCTACAGTCATCGCTTTTTAATAAAAATAAGAACGTTTTACAGACTACGTATTGAATAGTATTTCCCTTGTAATCAGCTCTGAAAATGTAACTAACTGTCTTGTTTTCTCTTTCTCTGTCTCTCTCTTTCCACAGACATTTATAGTCCTAAACAAAGGAAAAACAATCTTCCGCTTCAGTGCCACGCCCTCCTTGTACATCTTAAGCCCTTTTAATTTACTTAGGCGAATAGCTATTAAGATTTTGATACATTCATATCCTTTCAAGTGATTCCTTTTCTCTGTTTTACAGTGAATAAAACCACATGTTTCAGTATTTTAGACATGTTTGTGTTTTCTGCTTATGTCACAAGTGGTCAGTAAAATGTAGGTGAAGCTAATGCACTATAAGCTCTGTCTTCTCCCTACTCTGCCCTCTTCCTAAAGCTTTACTTTATCAGTCGTTGTTGTATTAAAATGTACAGGGTGTTATGGGTAGCACTGTTCAAACTTTCCTTAACTTCTGTCTTCTCACGTTATTCAGCATGATCATCATGTGTACGATTTTGACCAACTGTATATTCATGACATTTAGTGACCCCCCAGAGTGGTCCAAACAAGTAGAGTAAGTACACATACATACTACTTCTCACTTACAATATCCTTATTTAATGTTTCTGTCACAGTTTTTGATATTGTCTCCTTTTTTTTTATTCTTCAAGGTACACCTTCACAGGTATCTATACGTTTGAGTCACTCACAAAAATTGTTGCCCGAGGCTTCGCTATAGATGGGTTCACCTTCCTCAGAGACCCGTGGAACTGGCTGGATTTCATGGTCATCTCAATGGCGTAAGTATTTTAACTTTAATAATTATTAATAAAAACATCAAAGAATTAAAATAATTTAAAGCCACATATACCCACTATGAAAAAAGGAAAAAAAGCACTGCAATCAAAGCAAGAAACCAAAAGGGGATTTCAACATGACTAATAAAAATATGAATAGAGGAAAGTTTATTATTTATAAGCAGTACTAGCTACAAGATAAGCAGGTAAAAATCCCAAATTGTGACAGTGTTTTCTCACTGCAGTGACAGTCTGGCGACTCAAACACAGGTGTAACTAATCACAGTAATAATGCTGGCTCACTGCTGTGGCTTCAGTGGAACAGAGCAACCAGTAGCTTTATTCATGACACCTGTGCTTTAACTTTTATGACAAGTCAAATGTTTTCTGTCATTTTAATTTTGTCACAACCAAAAAATGTTAAACATTTTGCGTCATAATGCACGTCCATCAAGCTTTTGTCTTTGTTTTAATCTTTTAGATTAGTTTAGTCAGCTGGAGCGTTTATTAAAATGAACAACATAGTGATTATTTTATGTTAGATGATGATAGTACTCCCCAACCGAAAAGCTGTTGTGGGGGAAGAATATGTAGGAACAAAATTCCCCTAAGAACCTGAAAAACAAGTTTTAGTCAACACATTTAGCCATTACAGCAACAAACACATTACGATGTGGCAACTTTATACTTAAGCTTTACTTTACGGTGGAGAACACCACTGTCTGTTATTACTGATAAACACACTGATAGATGTAGATTAGCCACCATAGCTGCTAAACTGCAGTTACCCAAAACTCACTCTTTGTTTAGGTCTTACTAAACATGTCACATTCCTCATGCAAACTGATTTCAAGCCCAGCATTTTGTTTCACGTCATCTCCTCCGTCGACATGGATTTGTTTCCCTCCCCATTGCCTACAGCACCTTCAATCCACATCAGTCCATCGCAGCACTTTGATAACGTTTATTAAAATATCATGTAACAATCTATTCTTTCTTTCCTCTGTTTGGGACGGCTGCTGAGTAACTGTATCTGATCCACCTTGCAGGTATATAACAGAGTTTGTAAACCTAGGCAATGTGTCAGCTCTGCGTACGTTCAGGGTTCTGAGGGCTTTGAAAACAATTTCAGTTATCCCAGGTAAGACAGTCCAGGTGTTTGTGTTTTGCGGGTGGGCGAGTCACGGGGTTGATGTTAGGTGTGGTTTTGTTTCAGTCCCTCTCCTCTCCTCTTCCTCCTTCGTTCTCTTCCCACTGGTCGGACAGGCGTCCTTTCTCTCACCGTGGTGTCCCCTCCTGGTCTTCGATGGTGGTGCTGGTGTCGTGCTCTTGCGCGTACATGCGTGCGTGCGTGTGTGTTGTTATCGTGTGTGTTGTGTGTCATGGGGTTCTGTTCTGTGTGTCATCCTACCTTGTTACAGATATATAACAGAGTTTGTGGACCTTGGGAATGTCTCGGCGCTGAGAACGTTCAGGGTTCTCCGAGCATTGAAAACTATTTCTGTCATTCCAGGTGAGACTCCCATTTAAACACTAAGGCTGAGCTTACCTTATCTATTACCTGTCTTTATTTTTATTACATTGATATTTGTTTCTTTAAAAAAAGAGGATGTTTTAGAATTTCAACATTTCTTTTTTTGGTTTTACTTTTGTTTTTATGACAATCAAAAATGGTAGCAATACATTTTTGATAGGCTTAGCAGTCTACTGGCAGTCTTGTGGGCTCACGTCTCCCATGTTGACAGTTGGGCTTATGCAGCATATCAGGGTATGCAACAGCTATCTGTCTGTCGAGTTCTACCCCAAGTGGAACATCAATTCATGCCCAATACAATGTGATAACATAGGGAAGAGTTCAGATGTTATTTCCAAGGAGTTGACACAAACTAATTAGGGGGAAAATGTGATCATGAGTAGTTTTAAATATTTTACCTCTTTGCACATTTGATTTGTGTTCAGTTTTGTTTCATACATAGAGCCAAATTCTCACAATCTGTGACACTGCCTACTCGTTCCTAAACACTATTTCATTCCCTAAGACTGCCAAGCCTTATTTGACAACACATCAACGCTGCATGAAGCTTTGAGAGACACATGCTTTTACAGGTTTGGCTTCAAGGGGCTTTTCTTTTGGATTTTGTTATCTTTTAGTTAAGAGTTATTTGATTCAGACTTCAGATTTCTTTGTTCTTTTTCTTTTTTTTTTGAAGATCTTTGTCCATCCTGGGAGTGAAAGGGAAACATAAATATAAGTAAATATCATAAATAAGATTTGTTTTTCTAGGGAAAACACAGTAACACAAGTTTATATATTTGCTTCAACTTGGCATCCACGCAAATTGCTTGTAAAACACTTATGCAGACACAGTGAAGTTATTTATACACGCATGCAGATATATATATATATATAGAAACATGCGCACACACAACACACTCAGTACAGTACAATAAGCTCAGCCTCCAGCATATAGCGCTCAGTTGTGCTCCGGGCTAAACCAGCCTGTGGGCTTGCCCCAGCTCTGCAAGAGTGGGAGAAAGAGGTGCCTGGGATGGGAACGGTTCTTCAGTTAAGGCAAGGTCACCATCACATATTACAGACAGGTGATGCTGACACAGAGTCGATTCCTTCAGCCTTGGCGTTTAAATGTCCTGCATGCCACCTCTCATTGCCCCCCCCCCCCCCCCCCCCCCCCCCCCCCCCCCCCCCCCCCCCCCCCTCCCCCAGCCACCAACTCTTCCTCGCCTGTCCTTTCTTTCTCCTCTTCACTTCCTGCTTCCTTGACTGAGCCTGGTTCTGTGCGCTCTTTGCTGTTTGTGGTGCTGCTGTGTCAAGTTGATTTGTTGGATGCAGTATAATTATTAACTGCAGTTAGTCAGGAATGTTCCCATAGATGGACACAAGGAATGAATGGAAATAGTAATCCCATGATACAATTTCTCTTCTCCAGATGGATCCTAAATCCAGCTGTGTTGCTGTTTGTTCTTCCTCAGTGGAAAATGCTTCAGACAACTATGCTTTTTATAACACAGTTCTAAAGAACTGTTTACTTACATTGGGGTAGTAAAAATGTGCAAATGGAAATGTGTCTTTCTGATGGAAACATCCCATGCATCTGCAGTGTTTCTTGTTTTATGAAAAACACTGAATGTGACCTCTCTATCTGTGGTTCAACCTAAATGCGCTGTGGATTCAGTGTGCTGTTATTACATACTAGACAGTCATGTCTTTGATTTTATTGAATGTTTCTAGAAATGTCTCTTTTTAATAACCACACAGCTAGAAATCTGCACTAAATACATCAACCCAACCAAACATTTGAGAGACAGCAGAAGTACCAACATTGTATGTCCATATGCTCGAGTGATAACAAGCTGCCAATCAGAGTGTTGACAACATTTTCTAGTGAATTTTAGTGCAAAATCAAGGGACAATAATTCTCCAGATATAGGCTACTTTTTATAATAGAGTTTTAATGGAATGAGGATTTTTATAAAATACAGTGCTCATATGTTGGGAGGTAGGACATACAGTGTTTTGTCTAAAGCCTTTTAAAACTTCCAAACCTAATAATTTTTCTGCAATGTTAAATAGTCAT
The DNA here is from genome assembly GCF_021292245.1 of Micropterus dolomieu. Lineage (NCBI taxonomy): Eukaryota > Metazoa > Chordata > Actinopteri > Centrarchiformes > Centrarchidae > Micropterus > Micropterus dolomieu. Next base: position 23,169,615 of record NC_060167.1, read on the forward strand.
GACAAATATGTGACAATCAAGTTAAACATTGGAGGAAAATCATCCTTAGGGATTATTTATTAAGAATGTGACAAAATGTCAAAAACTCAGCTAATCTGCTTCATTAAGACTGTGTGGGTGTGGTATGATCAGCTTTGATGAGCAAACTCCCCAAACAACTGTCTTTAGACTCAGAGACAATTGTTTATAAATCCTGATAGGCACAGGGAAGTTTATGACATCACGTTTTCAGAGCCACGCCCAATTTAAACCAGAGAGAGGAGCACAGAGAAAAACATAAAAACAGATATCTCTCAAGTGTCATAAGTGGCTGTTTGGGGGGAAATGGTTTTAAGGGTCTTTAAAATGCAGTATCTACTCTTAAATGGCCACTTCAGTCATTCCAGTGGTATTAACTCTGAACTATGTATTTGTTATACAATGAGATGCATATTTAGACATGTTCTTTTCATGCCCCACAAATTATAAACCTGATGATGCAAAAACAGGCCAGCAGCCACACAGCAGAAACTCATTTTGACCACAATCATTCTCTAAACCGACTTTGACTCTGACTGTGAAAACAGTATAAATGCAACATTTAATATAAGCATTTTAAAACCAGGAAAAGTAAAATTTTTCTTGCTTCTCTTCGTCTGTGGCTGCTACATGTACAGTTAATTTACTGAAACTTCCTATAGGAAGGGACTGACAAGTGTTGTGGTGCATAAAGGCGTGTCAGCCTATCATAAAACAGAAAACAGTCAAGTGGTGCTTAAAAAGGAAGTAAGGGAGAGAAGAGATCTTTTTTTAGCAAAGCTAGGTAAGAGTAGAACAGCTAGTGTAATTTTGTAGGTTCTAAAATCTACCTATAATGAACATATCGTATTTGTCCTTTTTATTCCACTAAAGACTTTATTTTTAATCACAGGGAGATTCTTGATAAACATACAGACACGTTTCTTAAATAATATCACATTGATTATTAAAACTTTAAACCAGACAACATCCAGTTTCATGATATGGGATCGTTCTCTTTGCCTGAAATAAGTAGTGCTCATAATAAGTATTTATGAAAAGAAGTAATGGAAGTCAACAGCAAGAAAGTAAGCGCAGGAAAGGAGACGGTGTTAGTCCTCCCAGGAGACGTGGAGATGCAGGACAATATGTTTTTTTTTGCCTCTGAGCTGCAGAGTTGTACCTGCAGACAGTGACTGGAGATATTAAGCCCCCACACCAACAAGCACAGATACACACACCACACACAGGCTACATTTTTTATTACCTTATCGGAAAACCTGTGCTATTATTGCACTGTGCTTACATTATTTATGTTTGGATATCAGAGAATTCTAATTTCTACGCTGAATATCTTTCACACCCAAACTGGGTTCTCAGCTTACCTCTCCGGACTCTCTGCTGAAGGCTCTATTGTGTTGTTACAGCACATTATGTAGCGGTTAAACAATGCTTTAGCAATTACCTTATTACATTTATGCATGATTTAAAATCCTCAGATATATTAACTTCATCTGGTAAAGATGCAAAATAAAGAGCTTAAAATAAACATAACCATACTTTTATATTATTTATATTATATTACTACAATCCTATTAATACATTTTATTGCTAGATAAATGTTATAACCCAAAACAGAACCCCTATATGCCAATTGAGATGATTTTTGCATACTATTGAAGTGTTAAAATTCCAGTCTCTGTATATGCTTAAATTGTAGGTCAAGTGCTAAACACACACAACATGGCTAGCAACTATCTGAATAATTAATTAAAAAAAGACAACAGCATGATCTACAGATTTACATCAAAGCACGAATGACAGGAACAACAACAAGCATAGTCAATGCACTGGTTTTATACTCGAAAAGAATGCACAAGACACACTGAGTCAGTTCCTGGTGTTCAGGCTTGGCAGCGCTGGGCGTAGGTGCTTGAGAAATAATTCTGATGCCTGCCAAATTTAGATTTATGTAAGAGACTGCACAGCACAGGGTTAAAGACAGGATTAGATATGTTACCTAACTTAACTTTTTTCATGTGTGACTCTGAATAGCAGTAACTAAACTCAGCTTGTACACTCTTGTAGTGCCAAAAGTTGCAATTCTTTTTATTTGTGTATCTGTGTGTGTGTGTTTGTGTGTGTGCGTGTGTGTGTGTGCATTTGAATTTGTGTGCTTGTGTGCGTGTGTATGTGAGTTTGCTTGTTTTCATGTATGTGCATTTGTGCACATTTGTGTGTATGCGTGTGTGCGTTTATCATGTATTAATTGACAGGCCTGAAGACCATTGTGGGTGCTCTGATCCAGTCTGTGAAGAAGCTGTCGGACGTGATGATCCTGACCGTCTTCTGTCTGAGCGTCTTTGCTCTGATTGGACTGCAGCTATTCATGGGGAACCTGCGGAATAAGTGTGTAATCTGGCCAATCAACATGACCGAGCAGTACCCGCCAAATGGCAGCAGGCCCTTTGACTGGGCCGAATACATCATGAATGACAGTGAGTCATTTTCTTGACACTCGATTAAACAAGTTGGTAATGATCACATAAATGGGACATAAAAGAAGTGTTTGTATCTTGGTAATTCTTTACTTTTTGTATTATTTTTTTTTTTTACCTTATGTAAAAACCAAAGCAGTGTCTAATGCAAGTGTTTTTTTGTTTTTTTACATAGCTAACTTCTACTTCCTTCCTGGTCAGCTTGATGCTCTACTATGTGGAAATAGTTCTGACTCAGGGTAAGTTAGTGTTTCACTCAGTGAACGCATGCCTACATATTTAGTTGCCCACATAGTGTGTGTGATCGAAGGGTCATCCCTCTTGATCCAAAGTCATCGTGATGCCTTTTCTGCGGCATCAGTGATGTTTCTGATGGCTCTCTTCCTGTGCAGTCACAGAACAGCCAGGTTACTGCAAACTTATTGTGCCTCTCTGCTGCCGAAACCTTGATCCATGCCTTCATTACATCCAAAATTGACTGCTGCAGTAGTATCTTCTATGGTTCTGCTGCCCGCCTCCTCACCCACACCCGCACCTGTGAACATCAGTCCCATCTTCTAGACTCTTCACTGGCTCGCTATTCCCCAACGCATTCAGTACAAAATCCTCTTAAAAATCCTCTATAACCAGGCCCATGTTATTTGATAGTTTTATGATCTACCTCTTACTTTTATGTATTTTGTATTTATGTATTTTATCTATCTATTTTTAACAAAATCTTGCCTTCAACACTTAGGAGTAAGATGATCCTGAGCTACTCAGGGTTTCTTGTCACCCGATGTTCCTTAATGCCAAATATCTTGGCTGACAATGATGGCTGATGTTAACTGGACCTTCTAGTCTGCATCATTCATGGCTGTGGCTTCAAAGATCCTGTCCACGTCCTTGTCTCACTGGTGCCACTCTCTCTGTTAGCTCGTGAGCCACATGACACTTCACACGTGTTCAGATCTGTCTTTGCATGGAGCTTGTGGTGTGTTGGGGTGTGGGGTGACTCCAGGCCTGACACCCCCCCCAAGCATCTCATTTTGGCCTGGTGGTGGATCTTCAGGCCACCCATGTTTTTGCAAAGCACATATACAACTTTAGCATATATACAAAAATGTTAAGTAGCATTTAACCAAGATTTTGGCATTGCAGATACAAAATAAAGCTGAAAGTAGTCGTTACAGAGGCCACTATTCAGTAATGTGTTTTTTTGCAGTTTTAATATAAATGAGTACATATATACACATACATGTACTATTTAGACAGTCTAAATATTTACTCATAATTAATGACATATACTTGCTTGCTTTTGACAAGGTCATGAAATATTAAGGTAAATCATATCAATATCCTACTCCTAAGAGTGTGCATGAAAGCACACATGCATGAATAAGCAAACAACATAAAACCTAAACACAGATATCAGGGACTTTTTCAGGCTTGTTTTAATGGTCCTGTTGTAACTTACTCTGGCAGTGATGCACAAAACTGTAATGCCAACTGTGTTGATGGTGAAGGGGCATGTTTTAGTCATTTGTTAAGTTAGAGTTTTTGTATTCCTGCGTGTTCCTTTCAGACGATGTCCAGAGGGCTTTACATGTATGAAAGCCGGAAGGAACCCTAACTATGGTTACACCAGCTTTGACAGCTTTGGATGGGCTTTCCTCACCCTCTTTCGCCTCATGACCCAGGACTTCTGGGAAAATCTCTACATGCTGGTAAATGAGTGTTTTCCTGAATTTGTCTGTCTCTTTGCCTTAGTCTCAACAGTTCAGAGGAAGCAAAAAGCAGCCCTGCATATTTTGTCACACTATGACCTATGGATCAAGTCTTTGATCCTTTCTGCACCAGTTTTAGAGACCTACTGTATATTAAAGCCTCTCTAGTCCTAAAACACACCCTAAGCAGTACTAATGATTTTGTCCTCACTTCATCATAAAAAATATGTACATCATCATCCTGATACCTGAATGAATCAGCAAAAGTGCCTCTCAGCAGCTCTCTCCCTCAGTTCATTTGCCCTCTGAATAAAAGGGAAGGAAGGACAGCTGATCAGAAATGCTGTGCTAAGAGTGTGTGGCTAGCCACTAGAATTTTGTTAATCTTTCATGCAGGGAGAAAAGAGTTTCTGAATTCTGAAATATAGCAATAAACAAAAGTGGATTTGTAAATGACCTTTAGAACACCTTCAATCATATACTCTGCCAAATGTATGCAGAATGTATGTACAAATTAAATATATAACATCTGCACAGACATCTGTAATGTTTAACTGCACTATCATGCCACTGCACTAGCATTTCTCTCCTCCTTCTCCAGACCTGCACCACCACAGCCATAATAGATTCACTTCATTTGGCAAATAGGCCAGTCACTGTTTTAGAGTGTGTGTGTGTGTGTGTGTGTGTGTGTGTGTGTGTGTGTGTGTGCGTATTTAAACCTGGGAATTCCTGTACTCTCTTTCCTGTCTGGAGGTTTTCCTAGAGAAAGCCATGAACGGGAAATAGAAGCACCACCAGCAATGCTGACACTACACACATAGACATACAGTGCCACTGACAAAATAAGAAAAACTCATAAACATAAAACTACAGTTTTCCTATAATGCATTCCATTTTTTAATTTAATAATAGGCCAATATGTCTGTTTAAAAATATAATTTTCCAAGTTAAGTCATTCTAAAGCTCTAATTTCTTCTTATTTATCTCTGTGTAAATGTCAGACTCTACGAGCCGCAGGGAAGACCTACATGATCTTCTTTGTGCTGGTTATCTTTGTGGGCTCCTTCTACCTGGTGAATCTCATCTTGGCTGTGGTGGCTATGGCTTATGAGGAGCAAAACCAGGCCACTATTGAGGAGGCGGAGCAAAAAGAGGCTGAATTCAAGGCCATGTTGGAGCAGCTCAAGAGGCAGCAGGAAGAGACACAGGTTGGTCTCACTCTCTCACACACACATACAGCTTTACCCGTTTTTCATAGTTTATGGTTACCATGTCTCTTGTTTTTTTCTCAGGCTGCTGCCATGGCCACATCTGCTGGCACTGTGTCGGAGGCAGCTTTAGAGGATGAAGGAGGGGGGCACCTGTCCCGCAGTTCCTCTGAGGTCTCCAAGTTGAGTTCCAAAAGTGCCAAGGAGCGTCGCAATCGCAAGAAGAAATGGCGTCAGAAAGAGCAGGAGAAAGAGAAGGGAGATAGTGAAAAGGTTGTTAAGTCTGAGTCAGATGATGGCAGCAAGAAAAGCACCATTCGTTTCCCAGGAAGCCGGCTGGGGAGGAAGACATCCATCATGAACCAGGTAAAGTTAGCATGAAAAACTACATTGTATATGTAGACTGCTGTTTGACATGTGTATGTGCAATTACATCTACTGATGCTTCTAAACAAATTATTAGTGATGGTCCAAGTATTGTTTGGTGCTTTCAGATTTTTCAACATCGTACAACCCCCTCTGTGTGACCCACTTTAGATAGATTAGGCCTCAGCTTGTGTCCAGAAAGCAAATTAGCTAAGTTCCTCCCCATGGCACTCCTCTCTTGAGCACCAGCCATCTTCAAGCTCTTTCGACTGCTTCAGTGGTATCGCTGAGGCTTCTTTTCTGCCTCTCTCTTTGTGATTAGTGTGTTGTAAGCTCTGGCTGAAGATTGAGCTGCAAAGCCCCTGCATCCAACTTCAACAGACAGACCTTGCTCTTCAACCAAGCTACACCACAATGTCAGCTTTGTTGACCCCGGGTACTGCATCACTTCTGTGGTCCTTGCCACCTTGAATTCCTCGTTCTGAGATTTGAGTGGTAGCTGCAGCTTGTTGCAGCCTCACACTCTATGTGCCTAAAGAATGTGATGCTGCTCAGACTCCTAAATAGCTCTCCAAGGCTTCAGTGGTTGAGTTTGGGTCTTCATACACCAGGAGTGGCCGGAGGATTCTAGACTGAATACCATGTTGGTACAGACTTGCCTTGACGGATTCATTAATTACACCTAGCCCTCCATTTAATTGCAGGTTGAGTGGATGGATACGGCTGGGTACCTCAGGGTGCTGTCAAACACTTTCTTCAGCACCAGAGATCAGGGCTTGGAAGATTTGAAGCTCATCTGGGCACACATTATCAGCTTCTCAAATCCCTGCAGAATCCATCTACAGCCTAGTACGGGATCTGTGGTGACTGTCAAGGGCTTTTATGTAGAACCTGACAGTAGTTTTAGGCTCTGTTGACTTGGGATATCATGTTCATTGCCTGAGAAAACAAGATTACAGAGATGGTAGACCTAGTTATGCATTGCAATGTATTGCAACCATGATCTTGTACCAGTGTGGTGTAACTACTCCAGAGGAGATTCTCCTCCTAAAGCTGTTGTAGTAGTCAGTAATAAGGTCACTGGTTCTGCTGGGGACATAATGTTTTATCAATATGCATTCACATTTACCACTAACAGGCAAAAAGATTTCACTTGTTTTCTCTGGCTTCCTTAAGCTGTGTCACCACCCCTATATCCTTTAGGCATTCTGGCATTTTTAATATGGCGTAGATCTGGACTGATGTATGAATTAAACTATTATTGAAGGTGTTGAGAAACAATGCTGATGGATTTAGTGCTCAACATCAAGATTGTGCAGAACTGGTCAAAATCCTTCTTGGAGCTCTTCTCCCTTTGGTATCCAAACCCATTTATCTGATCTCCACTCTTCTCCAGATGGCTTGCAGTTTCCACAGGTGAAGCGGGAGTTTTGGACATTTACTTTAAATAGATGTGCTAGGTGCATGTGCTGTCCCATAACCCTGGTGGTTTGTGGATCCACCCCCTTTACCCATTTGAACTGGAGCTCTGGTTCGTCGAACTGCAGACTTAGCTGCAACTCCTGCTCTCTTGCTGGACCACAAAAATTCAGCTTGAGATGATGGGTTTTCTCCTCCTGTGAGCATGTTACCTCTGCACTTATTTCCCGGCAGCTCATTGGTAAACTTGAAGGGATTGGCAAGTTTTCACCACGGTGTCTGGTGCCACCCTGTCTGCCGAACAACTGTGATGTTTTTCCTGTCTACTGAGCTAAAGCTCTGTCCTCTGTCCTCTTCTCCTGCCTGCATTTATTGGTACCTTTGGTCCCGAGCTCCTTTCTGCTGTTGCCTCTATGTAGTTCTTGGAGAAAGGCTATTTGGTTACTCCTCTGCCCTCCTCTACTACTAACATTTCAGCAAGCTTACTGTGATTGTTGTCATGGCTTGAATTTCTGTCTCGCCCCAGCTGTGTTTGGGTGCGTGTGTGTCCTGCTCCTGCCAGACACTTTATTCTTGTCTGGTGGATCTTCTAGCCTAGTTTTTGCCACATTTGCCACACATGGCCACATCACCTGGCCTTCTTACTAAATTGTTCATTCTCGCTTCGCGGACTCCCCAGGGGTATGTTTCCATGAGATTCTCTGTAGTTTAGTTTTGGTCTCCTCCTCACAGAGGACACGAATTGAGTTGCCAACCTGTCTCTCCGAGCTGTCACTGTCATGGTTGTGAACCACTTTCCTGGTCATCAGTCAGCTTTCCGATGTACAAAAACATCTTCTTCGTTGGATGTTTTTGGTTTTTAACATCATACGCCCCCCCTCCATTTGACCCAGGTAAGGTTGATCAGGCCTAAGCTTATCTAGATAGTAAGTTAACTTCCTCCATCCTTCCGTAGGCTGTCTTGAGCCTAAGCCATCTTGAGACTCTTTCTGCCACTTCAACAGTGTTGCAGATGACTCTTCTTCTCCTCCTCCTCTTCCTCTTCCTCTTCCTCTTCCTCTTCCTCCTCCTCCTCCTCCTCCTCCCTCACTCAGTGCCCAGTCTGATGTACACTCTGGCTAGAGATCGGGTTGCATTTTGAGACATCTTGCTCTCTCACACAAGATTTATCTCAAATGTCTCATCTAAACGGTCTTTGTTGGTGACTGTCAGATCCAGCAAAATTTGTTTGGTGGCCTCAACAATAACAATAACACAAAAGGAAATTTATCAAGTTTTGTATGTGGACAGCCCAATCATTATTTTTGTTGCACATTGATGACAAATTGTGTGATGAAAACAGCTTTCATTGTAATGAATGTGAAGAGTTTTCTATAAAACCAAAATAGACTAAAGCTCTCCATCTTTATCATTGTTGTATCACTCATTTTGTGATAAACACAGGAGGAAACGTCTGTGATAGCCTTGGTACCTGTATTTTCATGTTGTGTGCCTTTATCTGACATCCCACTGGCTTGAGATTAGTATTAGTATTATTTCTTTTTCTCTCTGTTCTTGATTTATTCTTGTTTACCTCTTTGTCCCATTTGCCCTCGTCCCCTTGTCTGCCCCTTTTATTTACACATCAACTAACACCTGCTTTTTTTAATAACACCTCAACTCTCCCTCTCTGCATCTGTCTCTCCCTCCTTAGTCACTCCTCAGCATCCCAGGCTCTCCCTTCATGTCACGCCACAACAGCCGGAGCAGCATCTTCAGCTTCAAAGGCCGTTCCAAGGACATGGGCTCAGAGAACGAGTTTGCCGATGACGAGCACAGTACAGTAGAGGAGAGCGAAGACCGCCGAGGCTCTCTGTTTATCCCTTACCGCCGCAACAGCTACAGTGGCTACAGCCAAGGCTCATCACGCATCCACCCACTGGCACCCCACTCTGGAGGGAAGAGGAACAGCACAGTGGACTGCAATGGCGTGGTGTCTCTCATCGGCCCTGGGCCCGGCCGACGACTTCTGCCTGAGGTGAAAATAGATAAGGCAGCCACTGATGACAGTGTAAGGACGTCCATGGGACACCAATACAGTTTAGGCATGATGATGGTGGCCCCGGTCTCTGCAGCATCTCCTTCACAACCTCTTCCCCTTGGCTCTTGTTCCTTTTGTTCCCCTAAACTCAAAAGCTCCCTTTTCTTCTCCTGAATATGTAGATTCTGTCTTATTATTTCATCTTACACTTCCAGCCTGATCTAATGCCCGTTTTTCCACTGCTCGTTTTTTAACAGCTCTAGAAGTCGCTAAACAGCTGAATCAGGATCCACAAACTCACTGCCTTACCGCCATCATGATTTTCATTTCAATGATTAATATCTAACAGTAACACAAAATGAAATAAACGCTCCTTAGTTCCCCTGAACAAACAAACAGTCATTGTCATTCATAAAAAAAACAAGGCCAAAACATTTAACCGGAAGAAAACCTCACTCCCTACTTCTACTCCTTTCATTCTGGGGGGCTTTCCACATGCAGGCACATACTGTCCTGTTTTTATCTTCTACTCTATTTCTTTCTGTATCTTTCTTTTACTTTCACTCTCTTTCTCTTCTTTTCTTTCCATCTATCCTCTGCTCCTGAACCACTGGATGGTGCAAGAACAAATCAAACCTTTTTTCTATAACAATATTTCTCCTCATTCTAGCTGGCATGGTAGACCCCTCTTTTATTCTCAAATCAATCTACCTGCTTTTACCTTCTTACCTCTCTTACAATGTAGCATGGTGTAGCAGCAAATGCTGTCTTGAATTCCCCTCTGTTCTTGACATGCATGCCATTGCATGCATTTTAATGTTATTTACTTGGGAGTTGTAGTTATGATATGCACAGTACACAGTAATACACGATGAAGGGTTTAGACAGTGTACTGTAAATTCTCAAACAAAAGCCAAAACTTCAATAACGGCCGCTTACTAAAATATAATAAATGGAGAAGAGGGGAAATAAAATCTTAAATTATGGTTTGTTCTAATAAAGACCTGGTTCTCTCCTCAGTTGTGGTGAATTAAGACAACTGTTTGAGAATTTACAGTATGAATTTGAAGTGTGTATATGTTGCAGGAATTGCATAAATTAAACAAAGGTACAGGTCATTTTGGGGAATCATATATTGTAAAACATAGTTTCATGATTTGATGTAAAATTTAAAAAATTTATCACATTTGGTTGTTAGTCTTCTGAGCAGACCTATGGCATCATTTATCGTTTAGTAGCTTAACAGCATGAATCTTAATGTGTGGTGTTTCTGAGTTCATGTGAGTACTATCTCTGACTGACATTGTGTCTATCTCTGAGTACAGACTACTGACGTGGAGATTAAGAAGAAGCACTCTGGCTCTCTCATGGTGTCTGTGGATCAGCTCAACTCCTCCTTCAAAGGAAAGGACCGCACCAACAGTCAGATGAGCGTAGTCACCAACACACTGTTAGAGGGTACAGACAGTGCATGTTTCTTTCCTTTCTTAGCAAGTTGTAAGAGTTGCATTAAATTTTAACCTGACTGAGATATGATCAGTTCAAGCCAGCTGTGGGCTAGATGTTGCACTACATACTGTTAGTAATTACTCCTCAAATTGCCATTTTCTTATGGCAGACAAGGTATCCAGATAGAGATGGTGTCTGTTACTCACCAGGAAATTTATGGTCCAAAAAATTTTGGGGAAAAAAAATATTTCGCTTGTGTGACTTTGGTGACTCACTTCAAACTGTTTTGTTTTTCTTACCCTTTTTGTTTTTCTTTCTCCTTCACCTCTTCCTGCAGAGTTGGAGGAGTCTCAGAGGAAATGTCCTCCATGTTGGTACAAATTTGCCAATATCTTCCTCATCTGGGAGTGCTTTCCCTTTTGGCTGAAGATCAAGCACGTAGTCTACTTGATTGTCATGGACCCCTTTGTTGACCTGGCCATCACTATCTGTATTGTCCTCAACACCCTCTTCATGGCCATGGAGCACTACCCGATGACTGAACATTTTGAGGGGGTCCTGTCTGTTGGCAACCTGGTGAGAAACTGCAGTTCTTCTTTTGTCCTTTCTTATACCACTATTTGTTTTTGTGACTTTTTTTACCTGCATAAACCTCATTGTCTCTCTCATGAGTTACAGAAGCATTGCAGGTTCAGTTTGACCCACTTACATAACCTCAAACCAATACATGAATCCCTCATTTGGTATGTGCACTTAAAGAGTGACTTTGGTATTTTTCAACCCTATTTTCCCATGTTTTTGCTTGTATGTGACTAATTGGGACAACATTTTTTAAAATTGGTCCAGTATTGAGCGGGCGTGCTGCAGTTGGCAGCAGTGAGACAGGGCTGCAACGTAATCCTTGCGGGCAATTGCTTCCCGTCAAAATACGCCCACTAAAGTGCTTGTTTTTACCACCAACAGGATCAGATTGTTATTATAAGTGTCTGGCAACATTATGGAAATGATCCCTACAGAGATGGACCTTTTTTTAAGGAGTAAGATCCTTTTTCATTTATCCAGAAACAGTCGCGATATTGCTCTTGTTAAAACCCCCAAGACCCCCTTGACAAAAACAGTAATTTAACCTCTCTGGTCTACTGCTGCGTTAAACCGTTAGTTTGTGTTAATGTGTGACTTTGGTGTTTTTAACCCTTTAAAACACCAAAGCCACACAGTAACTAAAACAAACAAAAACACCAAAGCCACACAATAACACAAATAAACAAAAACAACAAAACCACACAATAACACAAACAAACCAACCAACCAAGGCTGCAGTAGATCAACAACTCCTGTGTTCTCTGAGGTAAAATTACTGTTTCTATCAGTGGAGTCTGGTGGCTTTGGCGGGTCTGTAGGGATCATTGCCACAATGTTGTCAGACACAAAAACAGTGTCAGTGGCAAAAACAAGCACTATATGGACATACTTTGACAGGGCGCAATTGCCTGCAAGGACTACGTTGCAGACCAGTCCCGCTGCTGCTGACTGCAGCGCACTTGCTCAATGCTGGACCAATTTCAAAACAATTTCTAAAACTTGAGAAATATGGTCCAGGTTGAAATATACCGAAGGTACCCTTTGAGAATATACACATACATAGCATATATAGGACTCTGATGGGGTCTCATTAATGATTTAGTTCCATTTTAATGTAGCTAGCCAGCCTGCTCCCCAAACTCTCACTCTCCTGCTTCCATTGCATCCTGCTTACCTCAACTCTACTGTACTCTGTTTAACTCTCTCTCTCTCTCTTTTTTTTTCTTACACACACACACACACACACACACACACGAGTCATAATAATAAGGCACTGATCTTTTCAGGACTGGTTTGTCAGAGTACATATTAACCAAATATACAGCACACTGCCCTTGTCAGATGTCACTGTAGCACAACTGTCTGAAGGCAGCGGTATTGGCACAATGGCTGAAGTAAGACAGGAAATGAGGTCATAGGAATTGGCATGTTGTCAGGAGTGAAACAGGAAATGAAGTCAGAGGAATCAACTTGATGGATGGTGCAGTATGAATCATTGGGTGTTCTCTGCAGCACTGAATAGGCACATGATTAACTGTTGGGTGGACGATATGGGAAAGGCTCAGAATACAAGTTCTGCTGGAACACGGTGCCACTGCTCTATGATCTTGCCCTGTCAGAAGAGTCTTCACTCTAAGCAAATCCATTTTTAATCAGCACTACATCAAATGAAATGCAGTGTAAGCAAGCCAGTTTTATCGTTCTGCACTCAATTTTCCCTTAAAACTGCTAGAAAGAGTTTGAATTTGAAATTTTCCTGTTTTTGATTTTGCCAGTTTCCTTTGCCATCATTGGCAAAATGCCATTATTACTGGATTTTTTATTTTATTTTATTTTTTACAGTAATTTACACAATTGAAACCATTGAAACTACATTTGATTTTGTGAAAAAAATAAATGTAATTTATAGAGTGGTTGTGATATGCATCCAATTAAAGGGGCAAAATATAGTTTTCAGTAGCCACTAGTGATGCGGTTTTTAAATTGCAACCAGGTGTGTGCTTGCACGCATGCTCAAACCGGCTCAAATCCATGAATGAGCAAAATTCTACACACCAGGAGACAGCTTCACACAATATGCTGTAAACTCAAACTGCTGCGTTACAGTAATATTTTTATCAGCTTGAACCAATCCATCCAATGTTACACTGACTGCATTTAGCTGATGTGATACATCAGCTTTAGCTCGCCTGCCACTTTTCAGTAACTATATGTGTATCATTCACAAGAGATGCTCAGCAATGTGAGCACAGCAAGGCATTGGAGGATAACGAAAACAGTGAGCTGGACTGAATATTATAAATGAGACTGTTAGCACCCTTTATAACAATTAGATCGCAGTAACATTTGTTCAGTTAAGGGATCTTCCACTGTGCTGTTGTCCTGTGCCGTTATGTTGCATTATTGTATATTATGTGGGTCATGTAATTTACAGAGACTGAGACCAAATAAGAAGCTGTGTATTAGTAAAACAACAATAAATGTAAATTAAACGTTACGAAGCAAACAGCTGCGGATCCCTGCTAACATAGCTGGCTGCCCTGCATCACTATAGGCTAGTATAAAAAAATTGCTCCACATTTGTTGTGTTCCGTTACATAATTTTTGTGCAGGCACTGCACTGTGACACAATACCAGTGGTATACAGGATCGTAATACAGGTTGCATTATCTGGTTAAGTAATGTGGAAAGCCATACAACTAGTATTATTTACATTTATTCATTTAGCTGACGCTTTTATCCAAAGCGACTTACAATTGCTATATATATCAGAGGTTGCACGCCTCTGGAGCAACTTTTCAATTTATTATCATCTAAAAAACTCATGAACTATATATGATATTCTGGTCTACAGGTATTCACAGGTATTTTTGCTGGGGAGATGTTTGCCAAGCTGATTGCCATGGATCCCTACTACTACTTCCAGGAAGGCTGGAACTGCTTTGATGGTTTCATTGTGACCTTGAGTTTAGTTGAGCTGGGACTGGCTGATGTGGAAGGTCTGTCAGTGCTCAGGTCATTCCGATTGGTAAGTGAATGAGAGTAGAGACGGGATGTCACACTTTTGTTTACCTCTTCTGGCCCTCACGTACTGGCTGTCAACTGCCACACATAATGCTGATTTCTCTATACTATCATCACATTTCTCACTGTAAAGCTCCAAATCAAGGCTGAGTTTAAGGCTTGAAAAATATGAAAATTAGATTGTGTATACTACTAATGTGTTGTTTATTTGCTAAACGTATTTGATGCAGAATTCCCTCTCTGGGGATCAAGACTTATCTTATCTTTAAACTGTAAAACCTCCTAATATTTATATCTTGTGCCTGTGCCCACCACATGGCATACACATGTTGGCAGCCAGTACATTTGCTTCACTTGACCTTCAAAATGAAATAAAAACATGAGTAATTTTATGTCCAACCACTTTTAAATCAATGTCCTAAAATAAAACTAACTTTGGAATAATCCTGTGTCTCTTGTAGTTGAGAGTGTTCAAACTAGCCAAATCGTGGCCCACCCTCAACATGCTGATCAAGATCATTGGTAACTCAGTGGGAGCTCTGGGTAATCTGACCCTGGTGTTGGCCATCATCGTCTTCATCTTTGCCGTGGTGGGCATGCAGCTGTTTGGCAAAAGCTACAAGGACTGCGTGTGTAAAATCGCCCTGGACTGTGAACTGCCTCGCTGGCACATGAATGACTTCTTCCACTCCTTCCTGATTGTGTTCAGAGTGTTGTGTGGGGAGTGGATTGAGACCATGTGGGACTGTATGGAGGTGGCAGGACAGACCATGTGCCTCACCGTCTTCATGATGGTCATGGTCATCGGAAACCTGGTGGTAAGACAAGACAAAGATAACATAGCATAGATGCTACTGAATGATGACTTTGAGTGCATGGGGTTCCAGCTTTTGTTGTGTATTTTTTCTGAGGTACTGAACCTGTTCCTGGCCTTGTTGCTGAGCTCATTCAGTGCAGACAACCTTGCTGCCACAGATGACGATGGTGAGCCCAACAACCTCCAGCTTGCGGTTGCCCGCATTAAGAAAGGGATTGCCTGGTTCAAGATTCACATGCGGGTCTTCGTAGCCACAGTGCTCAAGAAGGTAATACATACTTTTTTTTATATCTATTTGCAATTCTTCTTGCTGAACTTGAACTACAACAATTGTTATATGAATGTGTGTTTTAGTCAAAGAGCTCAATGATGGCATTCTTGTTGCCTAGTAGCTTTTTTTGTTTGTTGTATTTTGTCATTCTGACAAGCAGCCTATAGAGGATGAACAGAAGCCATTGGATGACATGTACGAGAAGAAGCTCAACTGCATTGCAAACCACACAGTGGACATCAACCGTGACCTGGACTATGCTAAAAATGGCAATGGCACCACCAGTGGAATTGGGAGCAGTGTGGGAAAGTATATGATTGATGAGGACTACATGTCTTTCATCCACAACCCCAACCTCACCGTCTGTGTTCCTATCGCTGTTGGTGAGTCGGACTTTGAAAACCTCAACACGGAAGACTTCAGCAGTGAATCGGATGTGGAGAACAGTAAAGATGTGAGTAGGAAGGACGGGTAAGAGTGTGAGAATGGAGGAGAGATGATAGCAGAGAGATGGCATCGGCGATGTCTTTGCTTAAGAGTCTGATGATAGTTTGGAGAAATAATTGCTTGATGGGTGGAGATTATGTGGTGGTTTTACTTATTATATTATACAATTATTTACAATTTAAGACATTGATCCTCTAAAGTCCGATTTTAACATGGTCAAACAAATGCCACAATTCAGTTGTGTTGACCAAAATGATGACTTAGTTATGTTATATAAGGTGATAAGTCACAGCACAAGTGTGTGTGTGTTTGTGTGTGACCGTGAGAGCCTCTTTTGATCCATTAAGTAGAATTGGTCTGAGCTGCCACACTAAAGACATTTAGTTTATCTGACATTTCAGAACATCCATTTAGACATGAGAGCTGCAACACTGAGTGCTGACCCTGCAGACAGACAAAGACAAAGGCAGTCCTGACGAGACGGCAGACAGAGAAACATACTGCATAGTACCAATGTGGGAGAAGGGGAAGCCAGACCTAAAGCCTGTTGCGAAGTCAGATGCATGGGTCACCTTCACCTGGTTTGTAGTAGGAAGGAAGGAGATGATGCAGCAGCGTCACTACTGTACCTGCACCAGGTTCATATTCCACTGGGCTCCCTCAACCAACCACACAAAAAAACGTCCCTGCACCACAGCCAGCCACGGGGTTACACTGCAGGGAGTAGACACAGACAAAGCTGCTAACAGCCAATCAGAAAAGCAGAGATCCATCTGGTTTTTGTTAAAGAGAAAGAGAAAAGAGAGGGAGTGGAAGAGAGTGTGAATGCGGTCCTTTGCTGACAGCTTAAGATTATAGAGTGCAGTATCATTCTCTAGTGAAGTGAATCGGCTGAGTGTCTGTGTCTGCATGTGCACAAGTGGATATATACTTTATTGCAATGAGCCTGCTGTTATGCTTGTGTTTCACTAGTTTGCCCAGCCTAAGCCTTGAATTATTGTTAAGATATGAAATGATTTATTGGTACAGGTGAACTTTCAGCCATTCCTCTTTACCAAACCTTACTACTCAATTTATATTCAGAGCAGTTTTTATTCCAACACATTAATAAAATAATAATAGGCATCTAAATGAACTTAGTATAATTTTTATATACTAATTGTGTTTTTCATCAGAACAGATATCCTTTTTGTGTATTGAACTGACTTTTTTGTGTATTGAACTGACTTTTGTTTGACTGTGCTTGTACAAGCATGTTTAATTCGTTCATCACAAATATATGAATCCTTCATCACTGAAGAATCTATATTTTTGCATGTATAACAACGATCTTTTAATTACTTCCTTGTGATTCTGTTAATAACTCTGCAGAATAAGGGGTGGCAGAGGGAGACTCAGCTAAACTACATGGCTACAACGTGTACATCTAGCAATAAATCATGTCATGCATATAAACCCAAAGGGGCATTAATGTAATGGCTGTCCTGGCACTGTGCCATATCCATATGCTTTCAGCATCTAACTGCTGAGCCTGTAAAGTGAAGTCAGAGGTTTTACTGATCTCTTTGGCCCTCTCTTTGTCCTAGCTGGATGACACCAGTTCGTCTGAGGGCAGCACAATAGACATCAAGCCTGATGTGGAGGAGGTGGCAGTGGTGGAGGTAGTCGAGGAATACCTTGACCCAGACGCTTGCTGGACAGATGGTAGGTGGTGTTTATTATCTACTTTGTGGAAAATGATAACAATGAACAGACAGGAATTATTATTATCATTGTACATACTATATTAATGGCACTGTGATACATTTTACATTGTGTCCTTTGTAGTATTATGCATCACTCTCTCTCTCTCTTCTATTTCTCTTCTATCTATATCAGCAGTTGTGTTTTTATTTGTCATACAGAATGTGTGGCCAAATACAAGTGCTGTGATGTTCCCATCACTCACGGCTGGGGGAAACACTGGTGGTTCCTGAGGAAGACCTGCTACCTGATTGTAGAACACAACTGGTTTGAAACCCTCATCATTTTCATGATCCTGCTCAGCAGTGGAGCCCTGGTAAGAGCACACACAAAGTATGGGTGTTCCCTCTCTTGTATACACATCATACTAATCATACCCGTGCTTCTAATTATTATTATTATTACGACATTATGATAAATGCAGGAGATGTCATGTGAACTAAGAATAAAGCAAGGATGTGGCATTCATTTAGAGAACGTGAACCTCATAAGGATGTGCACAAGCAAGATCATCTCCTTCTTTTCCTCTGCAACTGCTCTTGATATGATTGTTGCTAATAGACAGCAAAGGGCTGTAATGCACCAGCATTTCAACAGGCAGAATCCAGCTTAGGTTTGCAGCTTTCTGGAGTGGGAAGGCCTTTGGCCAAATCAAACCACTTACGTGCTGAAGAATGGAATGGAATTGAAAGTTTTTTCAGTTTTGTAGAAATCAAACATTTAAGTTGCGAGGTGTGGCTCACCTTACAGTTTACTAATTTGCAACATCAACATGTGTAATATATCAATGGTAAATGCTGTTTCATCAGTGAAGTCATTATCTATGTGATAATTCTCTGCTGCTCTTTAGGCCTTTGAGGATGTGTACATTGAGCAGAGGAAGACAGTAAAAATCATTCTGGAGTACGCTGACCGGGTTTTTACCTACATCTTCATCCTGGAGATGTTGCTGAAATGGGTGGCCTACGGCTTTGTCAAGTACTTCACCAATGCCTGGTGTTGGTTAGACTTCTTCATTGTGGATGTAAGTACAATTGCATACTATTTCAAAAATACAGCAGAAGAGTTTTCAGAGCATTTTGTCAATACATATCCACTTGAAAGTTGACAGAAAAAAACAAATATTGCTCAGTACTAGATTTTTTCTATGTCAGAGATGATCAAAAAAATTTCTCCTTGCCACTCTATAAAGTTTAGCCCGCTAAATCTCTTAGAAGAAGTCATGCACTCACACCAACGGATAGCCATTTGTCACTAAGTTATCAGCTTGTCACACTGAACTTTCTCCGAGGGATGACAGTATTATATATAGAATTATATGTAAATCTGGATAATAAAACTTTGACTTGAACCTTTTATCACAAAAATGGTCTCTACATTTTGGATAATGCCTATTGTATTACTCTCCAGAGCAAATGGTCTATTGGGGAAAGATGGATACATTTTTTTGTACTGCAGAAGTGCAGATACAAATGGCCCAGAATCTCAAAAACACAGTCTGTTCTTTGAAGTACATTTTAGAGATCTAAGCAGTTCTGATAACCTAGTGTGTACTGTACCTTTTGGGTCAGTATTAGGCTATAATGTTAATGCACCTTGCATAGCAAAGTATAAATGGGTCACAGCTTGAGAGACAAATTTTGCAAAATGCTGCAACTTTAAATGTTACTGGGACATTGGTATGGAGCAGAAACACCAGTCCTCATCATACATTTAGACAGTAAAAGTGGACATATAATGTGATATTACTTTAAAATTGATAAGAGGGCTCACTGTGCTCCATGTCAGTGTCATAGCCTCCCATTACCAGGGTGCCACTTGAAATTCTGGGCCTCATGACAGCAGCATAGCAACAGCCCTGACACAGTAAATATCTATAAACCCTGCTATGTGTCTATCTCTGGACTGCTGAGTCATTCAGTGTTTTCCCACCTGACAATCCCACATATGGTTTGTACTTTTCTGTTGTTTGTGCGTGATGAGTTTCTCACTTGAATTTCTTCCTGTCTGTATTTGAAAAAAGAAAACTATACATTACATGGTATGCTTAAAGGGTCCTTATTTCCTTAAAATACAGCCAGACCGAACAAAGCACAGCTGCTGCCTCACATTTGTTTTTGTAATTGCATGTGTGAAGCACAATGGGATAACAGGCAACATGGCTGACTAAGTTCTAATAAATGTCATTAAATAGTGTCATTAAATACAGCTTGTTATTTTGCTGCTGACATCAAACTCACCTCAGACGTAGCTTCTGTACTGATTAGTGTCATTTGTGAAACTAAACTGTAACAACAGTAGCAAGCACTGAACTGCCTTTGGATTGACAGAATGATTGATCTTTCCACAAGCAGCTGATTGTGGGAGGTGTCAGTGGCAGCTTTGCCTTGTCCTGTCTCACTGTACCCTTAAAGGAGACCTATTAAACTGCTTTTCCATACCTATATTGTAGTTCTGTGACTCCTGTATGGCAGCTTTGCATGATTCAAAGTTCAAAAAGAGATTTTATTTTCCTATACTGACTCTTCATGTAGGGCTTCATTTCAGCCTCTGTGTGAAACAAGCTGCAAATGCTCCTGTCTCTTTAAGGCCCCCCCTCTCACAGCCCACTGTCTTCTGATTGACCTGTAGCATGTTACCAGGTTGTTGTTGTTGCTGGGCAGAACGGGCAGACTGAGCCCTTGCTGGGCCGTTGCTATGCCCATATATAGAACACCAGCTCCGTCTGGCTCCGTAATACGTAGAACGGAGCCGTTGGTAGAAAAAGCAGTTCAAAACAGAGCGTTCAGAACAGGAGGAAATCTGAGGTTTTTGCTCACAGGGATTTCTTTAAAATACTTTAACCTCATTCTTTGGCCATGTTTAACATGAACATCCAACATTTTAACATTGTAGATAAGTCATAAAATGTGGAAAAGCATAATAGGTCTCCTTTTATTGAGAGCCTAAGTCACCCACTTCCGCTTCTGGCTCATGGGACCTTATTTTGGAAAAATTATGTACGGTAGTCAATGGCGAGAGACAACTTATGTTTTTGTTCCATTAGAATTGAACCCTAAATTACACATATGATGTTGGTCAATTTAAAATAGAATTTTGCAAGTCAAGAAAGTCGAATTTTGTTGTAAAACAGTAGTTACATGTCGTTTTGTGTGAAACCACTCAATGAACTACATCTCTCGTCTCGCACAATATACGTCATCAACATGTTAACGCGGTAAAGCTAGCTAATGTTCATTGCTTTCTTGCTACTAGCTAGATAATGTAGCTATGTTCCACGCAGAAATATATCTCACCTGATGTGTTTAATCCAACGACTCCTGGCTCTTTTATCACATCATCCTCTCATGTAAGTGTTTTGATGTTAGCTTCAGTAACGTTAGCTTCAGTCATTGACAGAAAGTTACGACGTCACATACGCTACTTTTGGGTTTGTGGTCTTTGTAAGTACGTATTTTCACAGTCTTATATCTCAACAGTTTTACATCAAGCTACGACCTTCTTTAATTTAAAATGTATCTTTTATGGTGTTGACGGTTGTTTTGCGGTCGTGTCGCGGCCCTCTGGATTGTGGTCGTATTGAGTCCTATGGGCTGGGTGCATCTGCTGACTCCCCAGGGCTGAGGGGCTGTTGCTGCTGTTGCGGGGTGATTGCTGTCTGTTGCTGTCGTGTGTGTGGGATGCTTCGCTGCTAGGGAGGGAAGGGCGCGGGGGTGGGGGTCTTCTGGCCTGACCTGGCCTGAGTGACATTGCCTCCTGGGTGTGGGCGGACCTTCGGGTCTGGGCCGTTCTGTCCTTGGGCAGGGTCCTTGCTGCTCCGGACATAGTGGGAGCAGGTCCGGAGGTCCTGATTGTGTGGGAACGGTGAGGTGGGGGATTGTTGGACTTTGGGTTGGGGCTGCACTGACCTACCTCGGGGGTGTGTGGGGCGCTGAGGGGGCTGGACCCCCCTGGACCCGTCCTGGGGCTGGGCGGGGTTGTCGCTGACTCTGGGGTGCTGCCAGTGCTAGAGGGGCTCTTGCTATAAGCCCTGGGCTGGAGGGACCTGGCGTCCTCCTGCTTAGGGGGGTGGGGGACGGGACTGAATGAATGATGGGGCCAGTCAGGAATCTGGTCCCAGTGAAGAGGACCATTCTAGCCTCCCTATGACCTCCTTCACCTTTCCCCCTTTAGTCATGTCTCACAACATACACCCTTAGAACTCTGGGGGGCGGGCAGGCTGCAGGGCGTTTGGTGGGTGGGGCTGCTTTATTGCGGCCTCGCCCTTCTTCCTCCCCCACTGGCTGCCCCTCAATTTTAATTACACATTAGACACAGAGGGCTTGGGGGGTGGGAGGGGCACGATGGGAGGCTCCACTACCTGACAGTTGTGGGGTGCCTGTGTCACAACTACCCTCCAACTTTAACTGCACCTTAGTTACCACACACCTTATCTTTACTCCACCAGACAACACTTCACAATCCATGACATGCATCCAACACAAAACAATACATTTACAGAGGCATGCAGAGGGGTTGAAGGAGTGGGGGAGATTCTCATTGGCCTCGTGTCCTGCCCCTGGAGCCCCGGGCGTCGGGGGTGCTGTGGGGTCTCTGAATGGCTGCTGGGCGTTTAGTTTGTGCATTGGAGTCCATGGGAGGCATTTCCTCGTTGGCTTGGAGGGACCAGTTTGCGTCCCTGTTTTGCTTCGTTGGCCTCGGATCCATGCTTCCCCATTTCTCTGTCGGCCAGTTGTTGGGCCCCTCTGGATACTGAGGTATATAGTTAGTTTTCGGGATGTGCAGTGTGGGTGCAGGGCTGTGCTCCGTTTTGTTCTGGGCTTGTGCCTGGAGTTCTCGGCCCTTGACCGGTGGGTGGGTTTGTGGTGGCATGCAGCCGAGCTGGTTGATTTTGCCTTGTTGCTGGTTTGGCTGGTGTTGCACTGCGGCCGGGGGGCGTGCTGGGCATGGGGGATGTCGGCTGGCGCTGGCGGCCTTTGTTTTTTCCGGCGGTTGGGGGGACGGCGGACTTTTATTGGCGGGTGCACGGTGACCTGCAGGGCGCGTTTACTGCCGGGCTGGGACTTGCTGCTGGTGTTTCTCTCCGCCGGCTTTCGCTGTCGTGTTATTCCGCTTGCTCTCTCTCATTTGCCCGACCTCGCACTCGGGATTCGCAGGGGGCTGATGGGCATTGGGTGTCACCGTGCTCGCGCAGTGTGCGCATTGGGCTCGTCACTCGTGCATTGGTGTTGATGATTGCGTGGCATTTGGGCGTTTTGGTTATTTGCTGCGCGGCGGTGGGGTGCTGGGGGGCACTGGTCTATGTTGTGTGCGCGCTGCTGTTCCACGGGTTACGCTTCTTGGGTTCCTTCGGCATTACGTTGTCAACTTGCATTTGGGTCGGGGTCTTCCGCGTTTGCATCGTGGTGCATCTGGGAGTCTTTGTTTTTTTGATTGATTTATTTTTTTTCTTTCTCCCACCCCTATTGGCTACTGGGGTTCTTGCCTGCCTGTTGCTGGGGTAGGTGTGGCACAGTCGTGGCATCCCACTCTCACTAACAACTACATTCTTTAACAGGCTTATGCGCACACACATGTACACACACACACATACAGACACATTCACCCACACGCACACAGACACACACAGACACAAACAAACTTAGGTTGTCCCTGGTAGAATTATTCCTGATGCTTTTCTTTCAGTTACTTATTTAAATTAATTGTTATTATTCCAGCTCTCGTGGCTGTGCTGTATTGCTTATTTAGTGTGCTGGACTGTTTCTTGTTTTCATTTTTCTCTTAGTTGTCATACTATTTCAGCTGTTCATTGCTGCTGTTCGGCTGGTTGTCTTTTACTATTATTATTATTTTTATTGTTTGTTTTTGTTTGTGTTTGTTTGTTGTTGTTTTTCTCCTCCCCAAGCCCCCCTCTCTGCTCTATTGCAGGTTTCGTTGCTTTCTGCAATTGATGTTTCCCTCTGCTATTCCCTGTTGTCCCCACCTTCCATCCCCCTTCTCTTGCAGGTCTTGTTCTTTCTCTGTGCTGCCTGTTTGTGCCCCCCTATCCCCGTGTCTGCCCCCCTGTCCGGCCCGGTGACAAATCAATACATAATTAAATAAATAATAAAACAGACAAAGGAGTATATTAATACTCTCTTGTTAAAGTAAAATCTGTCTGGCACAATATGGTATCCAGGTCATCATACTCTATACCAGGCTGCTGGGCAGGACAGGTTTAAAAATAAATAAATAAATAAAAAATAAATAAAATAAAATGTATCTTTTAAATCGACAAAGATCATATGTGTAATTCAGGGCACAATTCAAACGGGATCAAAATATTTGTTGTCTCCTGCCATTGACTACCGTACATTATTTTTCCGAAATAAGGTCCCATGGTGGTCCACTGGAAGGGGACGGACTTAGGCTCTCTATATGATGTGTTTCCTATTAAAACAGGAAGTTGAGGTGGGACATAAAATGGCATAAGATTAATGTCACTGGAATCCAAGGGGATATCGGTGAAAAAGAGAAAGGCAGTTCTATTTGATAATCAGGCGAATTGTTTTTATCTTCATACTTACCAGTGCTCGATGAGGTCACTGTGAACATTTCCAGGAACTTAAAGGCATAATTTTATGGTGTCTTTAAATGTTAGGCTATTGTCATACACTGAAGAGGCATAAGGCATATGGACTGTGCTTGTACAACACCTTTCTAGTCTTCTGACCACTCAAAGCGCTTTACAATACATGTCACATTCACCCCATTCACAAAACATTTCACTGATGGCAGTGGCTGCCATGCAAGGTGCCAACTGCACTTCAGAAAGGAACTAATCATTTACACACATTCATACACTGATGATACAGGAGCAATTTGGGGTTCAGTATCTTGCCCAAGGACACTTCGACTTGGGCTGAACCCCAATCTCCACACTCACTGACTCATGGACTGAGGCGTGTTCCCAGTAAGTCTGTGAATCGCCAAGTGCATCAGGGCTCTCTCACAGACTTTTTGAGCCCGTTATGCACACGTTCCATAAGTCTGCATCTCTGCAGACTTTACCTGAGGGAATTACCCACAGTTCGTGGCGTTGTGACGTTAAACATGGGGATACCAGGGGAACACTGTGTTAAATAAAGTAAAACAAATATGGAGCGACTGTAGGAAAAAATAAGTTTACATGTAAGTGCTTGACGCTGTTTTGATAAAAATTAGTAAGTTGATTATTTGAAAATTAATTCTTGTCCACAGGTAATTTTCAAATCAATTTACTTAGCAAGAGCCTGGTATATGTTCCAATCAGACAGTGGGTCCTTTCAGTACCTCGGTCAAAAGTAAAAAATGTAAAATAAAAAGTCACCAACCCACAATTGTTTTGGTGTAGTCAAGGTAACGTAATGTAATATGTTGCAATGTGCAGTGCTGTCTGATTATACCATTTCAGCCTCTCGCACTTAAGTACTTACCAAGTGACATCTACTAACTCTGTGAGGGTTCAGGGTTTAGGCTTTTGGGTGATGATTGGGATTGGACCATGCAGACTGGAGGAGCCAGGGATTGAACCACCAACCTAGTAAAAAGTAGTGAATAAGTAATGGTTAATAATAACGAATTACAGTTTAAACTATAAGGAACAATTTCAAATACAGCCTTTGACCTTTTTGTTATTGTTTCTTTTCTCAGAAATGTTTTTCTTGTTGTCCTAATCCTCTTACATGTATTTGATGATGTGTTTTATGTTATGTTTATGCTAAGTCATGTCTTGGTTGGTAATCACCTATCCCTTGATCACCAATTCTCCACTGGCATTGACTGTTATGTGTCAATCTGTCCATGATTCAATGATAACATCCTTATCATGTGAAAATGTCCCATGATGGCACACAATAAGGATACATACTAATGTATGTTGGTTTTCTGAATTTGTCTGTGGGTCTGTCCCAATACCCACATTTGCAGTATTTGAAGGTAGTAAAGTGCCTATTTGTGTTTCCAGCGAATGCCACATTGCCTGTGGGAGTTTATCTGACCTCACTGGGATGAAGACATCCTGTGGCTTGCACAAAGACATGGCTCAATCAGGCTCAGATGTTTTGTTGATTTCATGTAATTTCCACTTTATGAACAAATATAGAGGATCAGCCATACAGCATTACAATTAGCAAGTAGGTCAATAAAGAGACATAACAGATTTTGAATGATTTTTCTGGTTTTACATTTCTCAAAATAATTTTTGAGATGATATGATTTTTACAATGTCAGTCATGCTATATCATTTTATCAGTCTCATTATAAAAAATAGATTGTTCATTCTTAGTGATAATCAGTGACAAACCTCTTACACGATTTTGCACTTTTAAGGGCCTCACTAGTAGTAGGGCAGATAATGCTTGTTCTGAGGGGGCATTGTAGAAAAGACATGAAACCACTCAAATGAAAATGGGTTTATCCCCTTCAGCACATGCATCGTTTCAGTAGTGTGAATGTGCTCAGAAAATTTGACCACAACTGCCCAATAGAGTTTTGTATTTTTTGAGAACAAGTTTGTCTTGCCAGGAGCACTTAAGGAATGGTCAGGTGGTCTCAAAAAACATTTGGATACATCCTCAGGGGACCATGAATATCCAGGGGAAACTTTCATGGACATGTGGCCATTACCGAAATGGGGGTGCTACACAAAAGGTCAGTTGGTCAGCAAAAATCATTAGGATTTATCGTCTTGGGACTGCAGATATCAATGGATACAAAATCTCAGGGCAGCCTGGCCAGTAGACGGTCTCAAGATATCCTGTTCCTAGATCAAGGTGTTAGACAGACAGAGGGACCGAACCAAATGACAATGCCATCCTCAGACCCACTAGCATGGAGAAAATATACGTGCAGGTGTGTGCGTTTGTCACTGTTTCATCAGTTGTAGTTTATTCAGAAGATTAGCCTGTCTTCGCAAAATGAGCCTGATCATTACCACTTCTGATCCATACCACGTCTGATAGAAGCTGAAAGTTACTGTTATTAGCTTGCTAGAATATGCATGTCAATGCATATATGAATATTCAAGGCTTGGACAGAACATAGGATGTCAAATATAATGCAATTCAATGCAATAGCCCTCTAATACATACTGCCTTTGTGAATCTTATAATGTGTAGTTGTTGAGACTGAATAGAAGGCCAATTCATGCATATACTTTGTGACAGGGGACATAAGAGTCAAGTTCTCCAGGTTATGTGGTGGGATCCAGTGCGTGTCAAACCCTTACTCATTCTTCAATAGAAAACCTCAAATATGCAGAAGTCTCAACGTATTCTCAATTGGCCTATGTGTTATGCAGATAACGTATCCTGACTTTTCATGCAAATCTCTACCCTAATATTGACCTGTCCTCTCTCTCACAGCAGGTGCCTATAACTGTGTCTCTCTTTAAGTTAAGAGAGACATTGTGCAGCTGTCGAGAGGGACTGAGGGGTCGGTGTTTGAGGGTCCAGGGTAAGGCTTGTGTGCTGTGTTGGGACTCCTACTTTCACAGGTTATCCTCTCTCTTCTAACCCTGAAAGTTGTCCTCAACCTTCTGCGTTTTCTCTCCCCTCGTTAAGTGAGATGCTCTCTGGTGTGGAAACTGTACTGTTTTGTACTGTGTACTGTGTGTATATTATTGTGTCACATTGATTTAGTGTCTGTGAATACATCTCTCCTCTAATTTTTTCCCTTTGTTTGACTCTTTATCTTCTCTCCCTCTCACTGTGTCAACCACAAGTTTCTTTCCAGGTGTGCTCACTGTGCTGTTAAGCTGGTTATCACGCTAGACTGGCTTGCCAAACTAAACCAAACATAAGCAAACAAACACATAAAAAAGAAAACTTGGGTCATGTACACTTTATTGACCTTTGTCTATTGTATTAACCCCTGTTTAACCTTATGTTATATAGATACATATACTTACACATATATAAACTATATATGTACTTATATATATCTGTATATAACCATTCAGCCATCCTAACAGTATATATAGGGCCCACTTTCTATCTATATCCCCTCTAACTATGTGGGTCCTCTCTCCCTTTGCCTCTGTCTTTCCCTCTCCTTCTGTCCCTATCTGTGTAGGTGTCTATAGTCAGCCTTATAGCTAATGCGTTGGGCTTCTCCGATCTAGGCCCGATTAAATCACTCAGGACACTGAGGGCCTTGAGACCCCTCAGGGCCCTGTCACGTTTTGAAGGGATGAGGGTAAGACCTAAGATACCAGGCTGCTGGTCCTTCTGCATGCCGATTTAAAGAAAAGCATCAACGCATGCTAGAGATGGCAATATAGAAATTTTAAAAAATGTCTCTTAGGGGAATTTCTTTTAGGAAAACGCTTTTATCAATGAGAGGCTTTTTTGCATGGATGCAGATCATCTCAGATGGTCATAATACATCTGATTTGATTTATCATATTTCATTTCATATATTAGAAATTTAGTGCTATGTTAAGGCAATTTGCAGTGATGGATCCATTAAAAATATTTAAACCTAAAAAATACCTGTCCTATACCTTATGAAACACTAGACCGTAACAGGGATTTTGACCTGAATGATGCAACACGTTATAATAATTACTGAGCTCTGAAGTATTCAGTATCAACTGAGAGAACAACTAGAGGTTGGTATGAACCATCACACAAAACCTATTAAAGTGAATCACTGGACAGAGTTAATGTACACAAATTATGCAATCTGGGTAAGTAAACCGTTACCTGTTTAGATTTTTCTGATCTACAAAGCCCCCCAGTTGTCATATGATAGACAAATGCACTTATATAGAAATGTGTGCACATGGTCAATAACTGTGTGTACAGTTTCCACATCAATAAATAGGATACCATGTGACCCCCGGAGGGCTCTGTACCAAGCTTTGGCTGAGAAAGACGCATTTTCTTTCTTCTTCTGATCATTATTGTAATGTGTGATGGGTTGAATCAGCCTCTGGTTGTTGCTGGGCAGAAAAATAAATCTTGCCAGTGTCTAAGCTCAGCATCCTCTGACTGTCGCTCTGCCTCAAGTGTCCTGTTATTTGATCTTATCACAGTTTGGCTTTGGCATTGTCACACTGGAAGATCAACAAACTTCTGGTTGCATACCCCCCCTCCCCCTCGCCATCCTCGCTCACCACTCCTCAATGAATGTCATCACCATGATTTATATGATCACCATTTTGTAGTAGTTATATTAACTGATCATATGGATGCGAATTTTGCATTTGATGTTTGCCTATATAGTTTTGGTTTATTTGGCTTTCTGTTACCATGACACCTCTGTGTTTGGAAATGCACATTCATATGGTGTCCTCCTGATAGCTTTATCTCTGGTTCAGTGCAGAATAGATTACATAAGTCACACTCATAGACTCATTTGGCAATATTGGTAACCCTGTAGCAGTAATACACTGTTTGGGGATACTCAACAATATGTGTTGTCTTTACATTAAATGAAAATTCACCTGTCATCAAGTTTATTATTAGTCACATTAGCTTTGCAGACTGAACTCACCATACATACACAAAGAGTCATTGTCTGCTACAGTTGTTGACACGGTGGAACATACGTATGATTGTGTACGATTCACTAGGGCTGGGCAACAAAAATTTTATCACAATAAAAACATTTCATATCCTTCGATATTGATAATTATCACGATAAATGTCAAATCATTATTTCTTTCAAGTTTAAAGGCTCATTTTTGCCCCTGAGTGAAAATTGAAGGACCAGATGGTTAATTATGTGGTTAAACTATACTTTATGGTCAGAACGTGACAAACACTTGATGCCAAATAGTGGCTGACTTCACAAATCTGAGGTAGAACATTCAAAACAATTGTGATAAAATATTTTTTCAAAAAATATTATTAGTAACTCTTTTTTCAGTCCCTTTTAATCAAAACAAAATAAACATAATAGAAAAATTAAGTTCTAATTTGTTTGTGATTCTAATGAATTAAATCAAATAATTATTGACGATATATTGAATTTGTTATTTTGTTATTGAGGAAAATTATATTGCGATAATTATCATTATTGTTTTATTGCCCAGCCCTACGATTCACACATACATACAATCCTAAGTGCAATATTTGGTTATCTAGGTAAGGAACAATTGCATTTTATAGGGGTGTAACAATATGTCGTTGCACAATATACTGCGATACAAAAATGGGATAATGTTGATATGCAGCTGAAATGGATTTCAATGTAATCAGTTGTAACTGATTGCCAGAAAGCTCAAAAAAGTGTCATTTAATTAACACTGAACTGATGCATAAAAATGTTGACAAGCGTATAGCCTTAACAAATGTCCTTGGGGCGCCGGAGAGCTCAGTTGGTAGTGTGTGCGCCCTATGTATAAATGCAAAGTCCTTGTGCAGTCGCAAGTTTGAATCTGACCCGCAGCCCTTTGCTGCATGTCACCCCCTCTCTCCCCCAAATTTCCTGTCTCTCCTTGACTTTCTTTAATGATTAATGGGTAAAAAAAAACGTCCTTGTCCTTAAAGCAACCTTTTGTTTTTAAATTTAGATTCAAATCATGAAATTCAAGTTGTGCCAAACCATGAGCTGCCATTATTGTCACACGCCCTAGTATTTTATAATGATGATATAATGATTCATTTTGTGCCAAGAAATCAGATAACACACCCAGAGCCTCTAATGGAGGGAAAGAATGTGCATTTCTATGTATGTGTGTCTTGATTTTCTTTCGTGTGAACATCTTCATACAGCTGGCGTGTGATTGTGAACTTACAGTGGCTCTGTGTCCTCGCTGTTCTCTACAGGTTGTGGTGAACGCCTTGGTGGGTGCAATTCCCTCCATCATGAATGTGCTGCTGGTGTGTCTCATCTTCTGGCTCATCTTCAGCATCATGGGTGTCAACCTGTTTGCTGGAAAGTATTACTACTGTTACAATGAAACAGCCGAGGAGAACTTCCTGCCTGAAGACGTCAACAACAAAACAGAGTGTTTTGCTCTCATTAATGCAAACTACAGCGAAGTCAGATGGAAAAACGTCAAGATCAATTTTGACAATGTGGGTGCGGGCTACCTGGCCCTCCTGCAAGTGGTGAGAAAAATTTACTGTCACTTGTCATTTATTTCCTCCTCTGATATCAGGTGTTTTCTCATACAACGTGTCTTTCCACCAAACAGGCAACATTCAAAGGCTGGATGGACATTATGTACGCAGCAATAGATTCTAGAAAGGTAAGCTTTTTGCAGTTTTAAAGTCTGAGCTTCCAGTTCAACATGCAGTTTTATTGCACATTTTCACATGCCCCTTTACAGGTGGAGGACCAGCCTATCTACGAGGACAACTTATACATGTACATCTACTTCGTCATCTTTATCATCTTCGGCTCGTTCTTCACCTTAAACCTCTTCATTGGTGTCATCATTGATAACTTCAACCAACAAAAGAAAAAGATAAGATTTATTGTCTTTACTTTCTCACCCTCTGAAAACAAACTGCTTTAGTTCAACATTTTTGGAAATACGCTTATTCACTTTCTTAGATGAGAAGATCGATACTCTCTCATTTCCTCAAAAAGGATTTATGTAACTTTTAGATAGAGCCAGGCTCGCTGTCTCCCTTGTTTGTAGTCTTTATGCTAAGCTAACCTACCTGGCTGCTGGCGGTAGCTTGACATTTTGTGGCGAGTGACGAACTACTGTTAAGCATATTTCCCAAAAGCTTTAAGCTTAGAATCTGAACATTGTAATCATATATAAGGAGCATATTTTGCATTGCACTAGTCACAACATCTAAACTATATTTAGATTAGTACTGGAATGAGAGTTCGAAATCTTTGCAGATTGTAACCAAAATGTTTTTGTCCCTTCACTTTGGAGGTCAGGATATCTTCATGACGGAAGAGCAGAAGAAATACTACAATGCCATGAAGAAACTAGGGTCGAAGAAGCCACAAAAACCAATACCCAGGCCTCAGGTAAATACTGTTTTTTTACTCTTCATCTTCACCACCAAGCAGGTTTCTAAAGATTAAGAAAATGAATCCCTCCTTCCATTCCTTCCCTTTCTCCTCAGAACAACATCCAGGGCATGGTGTTTGACTTTGTGACGCAGCAGGTGTTCGACATCTCCATCATGATCCTCATCTGCCTCAACATGGTCACCATGATGGTGGAGACGGATGATCAGTCGCAGGAGACAGAGAATGTGCTTTACTGGGTCAACTTCTTCTTCATTGTGGTCTTCACTGGCGAGTTTGTATTGAAGCTCTTTGCGCTGCGTCACTACTACTTCACCAACGGCTGGAACATCTTCGATGTGGTTGTGGTCATCCTTTCAATTGTGGGCAAGTATTCAAAAGGGTTATTTATGCATGAGAAAAGAAGTGTGACGCAGCATAACTGGAAATAGCTAAATGGGCTTTATCTGCTAAGCATTCACAGATTTATGTTTTAAGGGTCCCTTCCCCAAAAATAATTTGTCATTTTAACCCGAGTGATATGAACATGCAATTTATTTAGTTTCTCGTAGTTTCTGCTGCTGCCTCCATACAATATATGTCATTGGAGTTTTAACTGTGATGCTCACAGCCTTGAGCAATTCAATTTGAAAAATCTATGGAGCTCCAAAACCGACACAAGGCAGTAAAAGGATGAGATGAGGATCAGATGAGTCAAAATGTCTTAACTGAATATATCAGTAAATAAAAAGATAAATCATTAACCATGTACTAAGACCAAAAATCTAAAAAGCCAAGAAAGAACATGAACTAGTGAAATATAAAGAAACGATGTTTGTCAGATAATTCTGTAATAATGTTGTTTAATAATTAAAGAAATTAAAAAGCGTTTCACATACATTTAGTGGAGAGGAGTTTAAGGGAAAAGTATAAAGCTTTGTATATGTTAAACTCCATTATAATTATTTAACATTATTATTTGTAGTTTTGTTTTATTTGACTAAAAACATTTTGCTTCTTTTTGACAGTTTTGGGGCTCCATGAACAGCAGTGTGTGTCTCCAGAAACAATGTCCATGATTATTCTGGATAATCAACTGACTATATAATATTTACAACTAATTTCTATAGACAATAAATTCCCTTTAAAACACAGTTGATAGCGTGTTCTTCCTGATTTCTTCCTCAATTTGCACAAAACAATGAATGTGCTGTTCTGTAATGTGTATCAAGTAAAACAGTCCAATATATTTTAACCACACGTTTTTGCTCCCTTTGAACTTCAGGAATGTTCCTGGCTGACCTGATCGAGAAGTACTTTGTGTCACCGACACTCTTCAGGGTGATTCGCCTGGCTCGTATCGGCAGAATCCTGCGTCTCATCAAGGGGGCCAAAGGAATCAGAACTCTGCTGTTTGCCCTAATGATGTCACTTCCTGCCTTGTTCAACATTGGCCTACTACTTTTCCTGGTTATGTTCATTTTCTCCATCTTTGGCATGTCCAACTTTGGCTATGTGAAACACGGGGCTGGAATCGATGACATGTACAACTTTGAGACCTTCGGCAACAGCATGATCATCCTGTTTATGATCACCACGTCAGCTGGCTGGGACGGCCTGCTGCTCCCCATTCTTAACTACCCTCCAGACTGTGACCCTTTACTGGAGAATTCTGGCACCCCCGCTACGGGAGACTGTGGCAACCCTTCGGTGGGCATCTTCTTCTTTGTCATGTACATCATCATTTCTTTCCTTATTGTGGTCAACATGTACATCGCCATCATCCTGGAGAACTTCAGTGTGGCCACAGAGGAGAGTGCAGACCCACTCAGTGAGGACGACTTTGAGACATTTTATGAGATTTGGGAGAAGTTTGACCCTGATGCCTCCCAGTTCATCACCTATTCCAAGCTTTCTGACTTTGCTGATGCACTTGAACACCCACTCCGAGTCCCCAAGCCCAACACCATTGAACTGATCGCCATGGACATGCCTATGGTGAGTGGTGACCGCATCCACTGCCTGGACATCCTGTTTGCCTTCACCAAGCGTGTGCTGGGTGACAGTGGCGAGTTGGACATGTTGAGGCAACAAATGGAGGAGCGTTTTGTGGCAGCCAATCCCTCCAAGGTCTCTTACGAGCCAATCACCACCACCCTGAGGCGTAAGCAGGAGGATGTGTCGGTCAGAATCGTTCAAAGGGCCTACCGTTCCTACCTGGCTAGGCGGGGTTTTGTCTGTAAGCGCAGACCAGCCAATAACAAAGTGGAGAATGGCGGGGACAATCAGGAACAAGACAAGAAGGAGGGCACTCCCTCAACTGCCTCCCTGCCCTCTTATGACAGTGTAACCAAACCTGACAAGGAGAAACAGGATGACAACAATGAGGGCAAGGAAGGGAGGAAAGAGAAAGGGAGAAACCAAAAAGACATCAGGGAATCTAAATGTTAGAGCGCTGGAATAATAATCACAGTAATAACAATAAAAAATATAATAATGTAACTTCAAGCAAAGCGAGAGGAAACTCACCCACACAGATGTACAGATTATTTCATTTGCAAGTCAGAAAAAATAATATTCAATAATTTTGTTTACAGACTTCATTCTTATTGACGCAGAGGGAAGCAGCTTGGTCTGTTACAGCTTGAAGACTCTTGAACTTCAGTCAAACCAAACATACTCAGCATACTGTGTGACATTGTTGTATCTAGACTACTGATCTTAACAAAAGGAAATCAAACACAGACAAGGAAATGTCTGTGTCTGCTGCAAGGCAGATTGCTCACTTAGCACTGGTCTACAGATAAGACAAGTAACTCTACGCCAAGAGGTAGAATGAAAAAACATCGCCTGGATGCAGGTAATGGATTCCTATGGAAGACAGTGTTGTGAAGGAAAAGCAAGGATGCTGCTTGATTCTGAAGAACTGTCCTTTTAAAGCAGCCAATGAGTGGTCCTGTGTCATTTAGTACTGAATTGTATAGAGGAGCAAAATGACACACTCACTCTGTAAGGGCAAACAGAAGGATGACTGGTGAGTGAAAGACAAATGACAGAGAGCGTTGGAAATACTTTTCTGTTTTATTAAAGCTAGAAATTGTTCATTTGAGCAGCAAAAATGCAAACAGACAAAAAAAAACAATATTCAACATTTTGCCCATGTCACTTAACTCTTCTACTCATTTTATCTTTGTTATACCCACATCAAAACGCTTTTTTTACATGGGCTTTCACACCAATTGGTTAAGGGTCTGTTTATTATGGGGTCAACTCGGGCCAAGGGCTTACATTTACTCAGAAAGATTTCCAAACAAATACATAAATAATTGTGCTTGTTCAATGCATAGAAATGACTTGCATGATGGCATGTTTTGATCAGAAATCTTGCATGAATTATCATAGTCCACAAGACACTAATACTCAGACCACAACAGTGGCTCGACTGTACGATCGAGACATTGTCAAAATTTGAAAGCTCAGAGTTCAGAGTAATTTGTTTAACAAAGATAAGTGATATGGGGGTTGATATCTAAAATGGATCAGAATTTTTATCTCATTACTCGAAACATTTCAAATGACGATGCACTTAAATGGTTGCCTCTATAGACAGAAGAATGGAGTATGCTGGTAAATAATACCACCATGGTGGATCAGTGGGTGAAATCCAAACAATTAATTGCTGCTCTGGAGATTTTGAGTGTGTAAGATGTGGTAACGGATGGCTGTCTACCATGGGACTGAAATATTTGTTAATTTGGACTGTAATGTTTTCAAGGGCGCAACACTTTGAAACTAAAAAGCTTATATTTATAATTTGTATGCACCTATGTAATGTTACCATCTGCCTATAGTTTTATGTGAGCGGGCATTTTGGGGAGTCAGATTTAAGGTTATAAGTGGTTTGTGGGGATTTCACAGGTATGGCTATAACTCCTTTATATTGCTGATGTTTCTCTATGAGTGGTTAGACCTTTCTGAAAGGGCTGAGAAGAGGTTTGATTATTGTTCCGTTTCCATCATTTGATGTAATGTAGCTTATTCACGTTTTTTTGTTGTTGTTGTTGTTTTATTCCCTGATGTAATTTTCATTTTCATGTTTCGGTGGGTAATGAGTCTTATTTTACACACTTTTATAAGCCACATCTAAGATGATGTCGAGGGAAATGGTGTTGTGCTGGAACATATTTGTCGGGTGTTAGCAGTATCCTATTTTAACGAGAAACAGAAAACTATGGATGGGTGACGATAACATTGTGTGTGGAGAAGCCAAAGAGATCTGCCTTGTTATCCCTTGTTGCCCTTTGTCCAGGGAGTGGGATTGGGTGAAGTATGCCCTGCCCATTCAGTTTTTTCGCTGTCATTATTAGACAGAGAGACCCTAGAAATGTATGCAATGCTTGAAAAATTCATCCCTTTTTCTCAGGAGATATTATAGATGTACTATTATGAGCTCTGCAACAAAATGCAAGTGAATGTGATGGGAGTATTTATGAAATCATGTTTTACTCTTTTGTGTTTTATGCCATGTTGATGGACAATGATCTCGGCTGGTTGCCTTACTTACTTTGGCAGCCGTCCGGTTAGTGGCCAGTTTGGCGCTTCCTGCTTATGACGCTTAGAATTATAGGGCTAGAAGCATCTCAGTGAAACAGCAACATTTCGCTCGCTTGTAATGGCGGCGTTTATATTGATAGCAGATTACATTTGTGGTTAAGTCATTATGGGCTGTAGTCTGGTCCCAATTAATTTAAATAAACAAAATTATAATGTTCACCCCGATAGCAATCACAGATACAGGAAACACTGTGAGGAGATGTCATGAGAGTGAATTGGGATATGTTGGTCTGAGCAGCACACTAATTCTTTCCAAAGCAGAAGTGGCATGCTCAGTGGATAGGCCCCATATTTCAGTATTTAACAACAAGTGCTCTGAGCCTCTCTTTTGCCATTTTTCTTCACATTGATCTACTGCATAACAAATACCAAATAACCAACAGAGCACTGGATGCATTCTTATGGTACTGTGAGCCTAAGCACCACACCACAGCTTTTGCACTTCCTGTTGTGCAGTGATGTCACTTCCTGTTTATGAATAACTCCCTGATTCAGTTCTATGGTCCAGTTGCTGCATGAGATCTCCAAAATCAGTGTGGGTGTTAACTTGAACCAAATAAAACTCTGAATGATAAGCATAAAAGCTACTGCCGTCCATTTTCTCCAAGATCACCATGGATATACAGATGCGTATTACAGAAAGAAACCTAAAAAAAATAGACACACAAACATCCAT
>NC_060167.1:23206418-23220543 GCF_021292245.1 Micropterus dolomieu
GGGGGGGGGGGGGGGGGGGGGGGGGGGGGGATGAATACAGTTCAGGCTATATGTTCTATACGGCACAAACTGCAAAAGCTAAGAATGGACTTTTTAAGAAACTATAAATAATGTAATATATTATTTTATTTTAACGGCATGTGTAGTTTTTTGTAAATACAGGATTACTTAAAAAACTACAGCTATTAATCTAACACTAAATATTAATAACCGTAAATAGAATGGCTTCCAGCTGACACCCCTTGTCACACTTGTTAGGCTGTGACATATTTGTTAGATGGAGTAGATTATTTTCAGTCACTTTTCACAAAAAAGAGAGAGGGGAGTAAACAAAAAGAATCTATATTAAAAAGCAAACATTGTATTTAAAACTGTATAAATCAATACATACATATGCAGAGCTATATTACATATATATTATATATATATTCTACCACATATATATATAGTATATATACTCTCCTGTCCACTCCTTGCATTGAGGTGATACCAGAACCACAGAGTGTAACTGATCATGCTTCTTTCTTTGTGTGGTATGTTCAGAGAATAACCAAAACTCTGGCCTGCCCAGGGCGTTTGCATTACTGGGTACCGGCGTACAATGCATGGTGTTGTACTGGCTGCTTGCTGAGAATTGTGGAGCCTGCATTGGTGAGAGGATTGCACTACCAGCATACCCTTTTGTACATGTGTGAAGATGTCTAGCCCGTAGTTTCCTACAGTGTACACACAAAAATATACAGACGCAGACAGACACACACACACTTACACGCACATACTCATAGCAAACGCTGGTTAACCAGTGTGCCCCGGTATGAGCCACAGATCACTTTGTGTGACAAATTTTTGCTCGTTTCAGCTCTAATCCTCCTCCATATTTCCCCTTAACACACTGCTGCAGTTTGGAGTTGATCTTTAATTTTGCTGTCACTTTCGATATGATATACCTAATGATTTAAGGGTTAGTTGTCTTAACTGTCTGTGTGTTTGTTTCTGGTGCAATATCTCTTAACGGCACGTGCCTTTTTAGCTTCCTATTTAGTCTGTCAATAAAATCAGCAATGAGGATCTCAAAACCCAAGGGAGTGAATCAAAACGGAGCACGATAGAAACGATGTATTGAGTACAAAATTAACTTGTAAACTGAAAACTCACCGCCTAGATTAGACTGTCTGGACTAACATCTTGTAGAGTCATGTAGTACAAGTGCTCTCTCTGTGTGTTCTGTTTACTGGCTCTTGGGCTAGTAAGAGAACAGCTTGCCTTCTGTTTTACACTTTTGTTCATTTCCAAATGTTGGTTTACCAATCGGTGTATGAGGCCATTCTTTTGTAGCATGACTGAGATAAATTTCTTTTCTTTCCTGAAAATAGGCTAACTGAAGAAAAAAAAACAACAACTTTTGACTGTCATTAATCTCTTGCCACTAATACAGTCAGAGAGAGGACGTGTGTTGCACAACCACATGGGACAATTAAATGAGAATCAGTGAAAGAATATTTTCATTTGAGCACGAATCTATTTCCAAACAATAAAGCAGCCTTCCAGTTACACCTCTGGCTGGTGTCGTTTTTGGATATAACATGAAATGATAATGACTGTAACTTTATCATACAGAATATGTTCCACAAACAATGGATGTTTTAGTTGCTTTTACCTCATTTACTGTGATAACTGAGAATTTAAGCGATATGGTGCACTTCTAAAGAAGGATGGTGTTGTTTGTGTTTTTTGCTAGTAATCACTGAAATAACTTGTATAAGTTGCCAACATGGCAGAGAAAATGGTTGAAAGCCACACAGGGCAGTAAGGGACAGAAACATAGCAGCTAAAACTACACTCAGGTTTTGAAATAACAACACACTATATTTCAGAAATACTTTAATTACATTGTCGTTGTTAATGATTTGATAAGACTTGAATAAGATTATTGTTTTGAGTTGATGTGGCTGGGTGTGTCATGGTGCAGCAACAGCACTGAAACGACTGTAAAAGCAGGTGTCTGTGTGTGTGTGTGTGCGTGCATGTGTGTATTTCCTTTCTTTCCCCGCCTCTGTGTGTGTGTGTGTGTGTGTGTAAGGTGGCGCACTGAATAAGGGAAGGAGAGGGAGGGGGGTGAGCAGAGACAGCACTGCAGTGCAGATAGATGAATGCAGTGGCCTGGGCTGAGTCAGCAGCATGTTCCCAATAGGCTCAGACTGTACAGTGCACTGTATAGCACCTCCTTACCCACGGCAAGCAGGCAGAGGGAGAGCGAGCTACAGCAAGAAGATGGAAAGTAAATGAGAACAATGATCAGAGGCACACACAGTAAAAGCTAGTCTGTTGCTATGGATTTATCCTGCACCTCCTACCTGCAGTGCTGCATGTGTTCAGTTTGGGGCTGTATCTTAACACTGGGTTATTGAAAGACTGGATTTTACTTGTCTGATTCTAAAATATTGATGAATGCAACTATTCAGGTACATTTTTATGATTATGAAACATAGTAACTGTTCATTTAAAGGGAAAGTAGGAATTCTCCATCCTGTTTCCAAATGTGTAGCTTTCCTCTAGACACAACCAAAATGTCTAAATGCTGCACTATACCCCCTTTAGGTGTCTATACTCCTTGCATCCATCTCAGTTGCAGGACTTGGTTGCAGAA
This sequence comes from Micropterus dolomieu, assembly GCF_021292245.1. NCBI lineage: Eukaryota > Metazoa > Chordata > Actinopteri > Centrarchiformes > Centrarchidae > Micropterus > Micropterus dolomieu. Next base: position 23,209,066 of record NC_060167.1, read on the forward strand.
GTGGGACATGGATTAAGTAGGACGTTGGTGTGATCTGTCTGGGCAAGTTTGTGTGAAGGAGAGAGGGAGACTGAGATGGAAGTGTATGCGTGTATGTAAGGGATACAGAGAGAGGGAGATTGTATGTCTTTAAAGAATGAATAACATGTTAGCTACAATATTGCCGAGATCAGGTATCTGGATGAGGATGTGGTGTTACTTTGTTTTTCTATTCCTGTGTGAAGCCTGTTTGAGCATGCAGAAGATGAGTGGAAACACAGAGGGTGCACATATATCTACACAGACCCAGTTTCACCCAGTTCAATCACTGTGAACAGGGGAGGTGCATGGGGGCAAGAGCCTGACAATAAGGCAACCTTTTTTCACAATATTTTCTATTACCTAGCTGTGGAAGTAAAGATTTCAATTAAATCTACTAGCCAAATTGGAATATAGGGTCAGATTTAAGCTTTTCGTCCTCTTTTTTTAACATTAATTGGCCATCTATGCCGCCACTGCTCCATCTATGATACAGCATCTTCCTCTGTTGGTGTGGGATTTGTGTTTTCCATTGCTGCCCCTGAAAGTGTCTGTAGAGATCAAGGCCTTTAACTAATGTGTTTTTTTACTGTTAACCCCTCCACCAGACATGAAGTGAAGTGCCTCAATGAATTCTTACAGCTATCTGACACCCTCTAGTGGGCCTTGAAGGAAATAACTCCAACCGTTTTCACTTCCACAGGCTAAAGGGGTAGTTGAAAATTGTGGACATAAGGTGGTATGAGATAATCACTGTTGGTGTATGGATGGAAATTATCCTGTGGTCAGAGATATCCTAGCAAGCCAGCAGCCTGTCAGACAGAAGTTAGGCCTAGACAGGGGGTTGTGATGGTTTGTCAGACAGAATCCAACATATTGTTTTGATTTTCATTATTATTAAGTCTCAAAAAGGAAAGACATGTCACTCCTGGAGTAGTTTAAAGAAACCCACAAGGGTTAATTTAGCTTATGTAGCCTAACTTAATTAATGCTGTAAGTTGTTGTATCTTTAAAAGTACAATAATGGTGCACATGTTTTATGTATATAGCCTATATAATGTTTACGTTTATTAAAATATTTAAATAACCTATAAAATAGATGTAAACAAACGTGAACCGTATTTACTGGTTAGCCTATAAGTCAAAATTGAGGGCGTAAACCATATAATTTGTCAGTCCAAACCCCAAACCTGGTCCTAGCTAACGCTAGTCAGTATCCTATTTGTTTGCTTTTGCTTCTGGACAAACGTTGAACGTTAGGCTGCTAGCTTCCTGTTCGGGTCTGGATCTGTTAGATTTAATTAAGAGTGATTTCATAATACAAATGGGCTACCTTTGAATGGACCTACGTCGGATTTTATTACGTTACCCTCACAGCTCACCTGCTGGTCGGTTTCTGTAGCAAATTCGCGGGCCACCGCCATCTCCCAGTCCTCAAGTACCCGATGTAACAGAACCCAACACCGGCCTCGAGTGGTTTGAAATGACCGCGTCAACTGGTAACAACTTTATAGAGTAAAATACTACTGTTGAAATACTACACATCTAATTGTTGACCAAAAGTTTGGTTGTTGCCACAGGTCCGTCCAGTTGTGATCGCAGAGTCCCCAGTTCACCATTGGCGTTAGCTTCAGCTAACATCCAGAGCTCCCCCCTCTGCAGTGAGTCTGCTAACAGAGGCTGCCCATTGTAATGTTAGCCTAGCTGACTAGGAACTGTTGATTTACTGGCAGTAATGAGGAGAAGTATTGTTCAGATACAGGGAATCATTACTTGAGTGTGCTTAGTTTAGTCCAGTTAAATAAATAATTATGGCTAATGCACAAACATTTTTAAGCAAAAGGAATGTATTAACTAATCCAAAACCTGCTTCTGTTACTAAAAAGTAAAAATGTAAAGTGAGGTCCAGGATGCATTTGCAATGGGGGGAGGGGGGGGGGGGGGGGGGGGGGGGGGGGGGGGGGGGGGGGGGGGGCGTTGCGTGGGATTTCCCTTTTTTTCTGGTTTATATATCCCTGCCTCTGCTCAATCATTTTTATCACCGTTGGGGACAAAACCTATTCCCGCCCCTCAGAGTGATCAATGCTACTTCACTAGTGATAGAACTGATCACAAAACTCACGGTTCAAATCGATCCACAGTTTTGTTAGGGTTACATTAGGTGTCATTTACACTGGCTATGTCCCCATCACTTTTTGAAAGCATTTGCTAAAGGTTTTCTGAAAATTACCTTGCAACAAGAAATGTTAAATAACACATAAAAATAATAATATTTCTATATTCTGAATTGTCACCGGCCACATGAATTTTGTTTCCCTTCATATAAATAAAGACATTGTCACCATAAATTGGTGCAGAAAATGTCTCTAGAATGCAGGAAAGTAAGAGTTAATGCTCAAAATATTCTGGGGGGAGTACCCCCACCCATCGAATAGCCTATTTAATCAATGAATTATTCATCTGAATAGCATTGGAGTATATTCTTGTCTTCTTCTTTTGTCTTCAATATTGTGCATTATCACGTCTCGTAGAAGTGTTTCGTTGAACACCTAATATGAGTCCTTAAATGTTCCCACCACTTTCTTAACACAAAGTGACGCCCTTGGTTACATTTATTTTATAATGCGTTGATTCGCCTCTGATGTAGCTGCGTCTCTGTCTGTAATCACCACTCTTTCGTCTTGCTCAGTGTCTATCTGATTGTTTACAAGTCGTGAGAAATGGCCTATCAACAGTCACGAGATATTTGCTGCGGTGAGCTGCGGAGCTGTGTGTCGAAGGGAATGCAGCCGATATTACTGAAGCTGCCATAAACATCACAATCTGATGATCTGTTTCTAAGATGACAAGCAGCCCAGTGAACATGCCCGAACAAACAGCTACGGGGTTCCACTTAACTCACTTTTAAATCAGTCGCTCTCTCCCCTTACCCACTCCCTTCACTTCAGAGTTGAACACAACATGCCTGTTTTGTCTACGGTAGATGTGTGTGTGTGTGTGTGTGTGTGTGTGTGTGTGTGTGTGTGTGTGTGTGTGGTTCTGAAATGAGGAATAATATACAGAGTAAGGAAACATATTACAACCCATTAAACCAGTCATTATAAAAAAACTAAATTAGAAAAATACATGAATAAACACCGCTATACTTAGAACGGCCGCCACAAGGTGGCATCACCAGACCACTGTGGTGCCAGCTAACCACTTTTACACACTAAATTATCCCACTAAAGAACAGTTGACAGCTAGGCAGCTAGTAATAATAAAAAGGTGCATTGAATGTAATTACATTAAGCACAGGCTCTACACATATAGAACTAGCACTGTAGATACTCACTGGGCAGACAGAACATACCATTGTTAAAGGGGGGCAGAAAGTACCTCTTAAAGACGGGGTGGTAGGTTCTATGTGTTGTTTGCCTTTTTAACAGTATTAATAAACAGTGGGAAATATTTTTTTTAAACATTGCAATCAATCCACAGTTCACCTGCGCATCTGTGGTGGGGGGGGGGGGGGGGTTCATGATAAAAACAAACAAATCGTACTCTGGTGAGGTCAACCTTTTCCTGATATTGATTGCTTTCAGGAGAAGTGGAACACAAGTACAAGCACTTGGGTAAATTAACTAGAGTAGGCTACTTGAGAATTTCCACAAGGTTAGGCTACATTGAATGCTACTATGTTTACTATACTTACTAGTAATTATACTACTAAAGATTCAAATTTTACATACAAAACATCATGTAATCATCTTCTAAAATATGATTGATTTAAATTACCCAACAGTATTTATGATGTAATTATGATCTCAATACTTCTTCAGCCACTGCATTTCTCCCATAAAGTCTGAACCTTACAGTACATTTGTCCATATTTGACTCAAGAACAGATGGAAACAAATACTACTGCATTTTACAGACTTTGCAGTCCCATCCACCCCAGCACAGGACACATAGAAGTTTTCCCTTGGTCTGAATGATGAGTTCTGCAGACCAGCCAACAACAGTACAGTATCACCAATGGATAAGAGCCTAACGTCAGGGTGACAGTGTGGATTTCATAAATGAGCACAGTCTTTCAGGTTGTATACTGCGCAGTGCACACACAGCCTGGAAGCTGTAAGTCGCCTTACAGTTATCTTTTGTTAATTTGCTTATAATGTGTTTTCCTTAAATATATGCTAATGTGTTCACATTTATTTCTTTAAAATATTTGTAAATAACTTTGTAACACTGTTTCTTTTACTTGTCTTCGTTATTATTATTTTACACAGTGAGGTACTTCTTATTAAGACCCTGTAGGTGTCACTGTTATGTATTTTATTTGGCACATGTGCAGCCACTGCAGCTGCTATTGTTTGTGTGAGAATAAGAAAATGCTATGATTGTTAGACAGACAAAAACAATGCATTTTGGCAAAGCACCATATATGCATTTCACGGGTCAAACAAATGACATTTAAATATAAAAACGTTGCCATTTAACACCGTTATTTTGACTATTTGCTGTCTCATTTCACTCATTTATGTCGTTTTACCCATGGTTTTTACTTCAGGCTTAATACACCAGGATGAAATTAACTGAGCTAGTTGGTCAGAATGAAAACTGAACCTGGGGGCTGCTGAACTGAGGTTAATAGAAGGTAATAGAGGCTTAGCAAAAATGTTTAATGAAGATGGCTGGTTTGAAGCCAGAACCTTGTTTTGAGATTTGTTGAAGATGCAGGGACTACAACTAGACTGTTGAAAATAATGACCATTGTAGTTAAAACTTTAGTTATATGTAAAATGGTTTTGGGCAAAGAGGGTTTTGCTGTGACATACTTCAATGTTGCAGCAGGCTTAGAATCTCTGTAGATGAAAGGACAAAAGTTTCGGACATCTGTCACACGCCAGCGCATGCCCTCCGCCCTTCAGACAATGAAGCTGTGGAGAGGGGGTGGTGTCCAGTGGTAGAGGGTCAGGATCTTCTCCACTCTTCCTGTCCTTTTATTCTGTGCTCTCTTGAGCTTCTTTTGTTTTTTTTTTAGGCCTTTAAACAATACAAATGATCCTGTATTTACTTACCAACAAAAATGTGAATTTATAATATACCAGTTATACATTTTACTCACAAGAGAAATAAAGATAAGGTCAACACTTAATATTACAGGTCCAGTACTTCTTAATCACTTCTGGAATGTTTACTGGAAAGTAATGTAACATTGTACAAATCAAAGGGGAAAAGGACCAATGTTTTGACACTGGTAGTTAAGTAAGTTTACTTAGTTAAGTTTAAAAGCTTGTATCGCTTTCCAGAGGAACTGCCTGTAACAAAGTGCTCAACTTAAACCCACATTAAAACATATAATCATTCATTTATTACAGGAAACTTTACTCCTCATATGTTGAATTGTATGCTTGCCTGTGGGCAAATTACACACTTTTGCATGCTTCAGATGACATGTTGTCTTGTGACTAAAAGACTTGGGGTTAATTAATTGGAATGGTACCTACCATCGCAATATAATTAATGCCAAATTAGGAAACTTCCATGAAATTGTAAAGAAATTGTTGTGAATATATGGACCAGTAAAAATAAATAAATAAAAGAAGCATTGCCAAGATTTGATCGCACCGCATGATCGTCACTAGCTGATAGGAGATGTGGGGCATGGCAAACACTTTTATCAGTGTCAAGTTGGTGTTATAATATTGGGTGAAGCAGACAGAAGAGGTGGAGTTTTACTGTGTGGACGATAACTTAATTATTGTTACAGGTCCTACAGGCAGCAATATGTCACTGTCATGCTGAAGTATTTAGTTGGTCATTATATTTGTAAGGAGAAAACATCACTGGTGAAATGATAGTTCTCAACCTGTTATATTTTAGTAAATGATATGGACACTCAAATCTCAAACATGTTTCATAGACAAAAAGACAAAGTCAAGTTTTTTTGGTGAGATCTTCATTTCCATGACACAACAGCCTTTAGTGAGGTAGACTATAACAGGTCAAGAATTAGAAACCTTGCCCCTTAAACTGGCATGTGAAATGACATGAAATAAATATTTTCATGTACAATGTCATCAAAATGAGGTAGAAATGGTTACAGAGAATGTACAAGACACAACAAAAGTACAACTGAATTACAGAGATAAATTCAACTCCACTTACTTCAATGAATCAGAGTAACACCAAGAAACAGAAAAAACTGTTGTTTGTCACCATGTGTAGGTTAATGTAGAGCACATTCTTTGTGTGGCATTAAAGAGCATTCAATTGTTGTAGCTAAGCGCTTAAATACTTTTTAAAATCTCTGGGTAAGAACACATTATTATTTGTGTAACACCTTTTAATTTATCTGTATTTCTTTCCTCCACATTTGGGGATGTAAATCTTTGTGTGATGAGACAATTTTTCCATACTCCACATTTTGAGTAAGTTTAATTTTATGAATCTTTCCAAAAGAGGCATGAAAATTCTTTTTCATTACAATTAATTAATTTTGCAAAAAGAAAAAATATAGTATGGCACAACTTTTGAAGGGATGAACAAAACAAAAAAAGCTTCTACTCTGATGATTCATATTTAACTTCTTCCTTTTTCATTATGTCAAGTCATGTGAGAACTAAAATCAAGCTGATTGACAGGTGACACTGTGTCAAGCAGTTTTAAAATACTGATACGGGAAATGGACATTGGACTATTAAGACATTTAATCAACATACCTATTATAGAGCATATACTGTAGTGTGTGTATGTCTTGATATTTCCACGGTTGTTTATCAGGAGTGCTTTGTTTTGACAGTTTGTCCACAAAACCGTTTCCCCCACTGCTAACTACACTAACACTTAACATGTCATTCATTTCTCCCCAAAACCTATAAGAGAATTACATCTATACATGAAGAAAATATGTTTCATTTATCTAAAAACATCATTGATTTACATAATGGCATGTATTGTCCTTTCAAAAAAAAGATATCTGAATTACATTCAACATTTCAGGCCTTGGTACAAAAATCTCAAGTTTAATTTCCCAGAGCTAAGAAGCTGTGTGTATGTGTGTGTGCGTGCGTGTGCGTGCGTACGTGCTTTCTACTGTTGGTATCAAAGGCCTTGTAAGTTCATCGTCTCCCTGAAGTCTTCAGAGTATATTTTGCTCTTAATGAAAGCCATGGCTCCGTTTTCATCTTGCTCCGTAAAGCTCCCTACAAACACCGTAAGGTAATAACATACATTCTTATTTGATCATTCTGAGGTAACAATATTCTTCCTGAGTATTCAATAACACAACTGTAAATCATCCTTTTGAGAGGCTAAAGTAAAGAGAATGCATATATAAAAAAAAGTCAATCCTTGCAGACAAGCGGTAGATCTTCATAAAAAGTAATGATGAGCTAAAATTGTTGGAGGCGTTTACTCAGAAGCACTTATCCTCCTCTGCAACCTGCATGCCTCTCAGTCCGGACCGTGCATCCAGTCAGATGTAACAAACAGGCTCATGCATCTTTAAATGATTTGCTCTGAGTGAAACTTTTTGGTGAAACTTTGCTTTTTGGTTGTTTTATAGTTTTGATATTAAAGACAAGGTATAAGCTGGACCAGGTATTACAATATTCGCATTTTCTTTGGCAAATATACCTGTTAGTTGTCCTATCAGCAGCATGTAAACAACACGTTTTGAAGATGATCTGCATATACTTGAATACTGTCATTGTGTGAATGCTAAATACATTTTTGAGTTAACATAAAATCTTAGATTATTTCTTCACTCTTTCTTTACATCAAAACAATTTAAAGGGCGGCTTCATGTATACCATGTCATCATTTGATAAGCAGCTCGGTAGGTGTAAACTGGACAAAAACAAAAGTTGTTCAGCAATGAAAAAGGTACAATAAGCAGGACACACAAACAGGATAGAATATGATAACATGAAAAGAAGGGGTTAAAGAAAATGAAAAAAGTCAAGAAGAATGAGTAAAGGTTAGGGGTAACGCAGGGGAGGATGAGCAGGGAAACATTCATATCTCAAGGCAAAGTTACACACCAAGCCTCGGAGTCAGCTGTGTAAAGTAGCAGTGATTGTGCTGAAGTAGTATGGCAATCTCACCATTTCAGTTATTGCTCTCCTTACTTTTTGGTCAGTAATGATTTTTGTGGTGTGGTAAAACGCATTGCAGTCAAAGGCTTTGTACATACACAATGGTTACAAATAATAACACCAACTTATTAACCAGCAACGTTGCAGTGCTGCCGCCACAGTAGCAGAAAGGAAATAAATAGGATCCTGAGAGAAACAAGACACTCTTACATTTAGAATGCCCTTACCTCACCCCCAAGACTTACCTCAACCTTACAAGACAAAATGCCTCTGTGAATTTTTGGAAAAAACACGAATAATGAATATGTTAAAGATGCGCAAGAAATACCAGTCTTGTGCCCTCTTGTGTTTGCTAGTGAAATTAAACCATTGACAAATCCAATTTTTTTCCCCGAAGTCTGTCAGAATTAAGAACTCTGTTTGGTTTCAAAGAGTGAGAGAATCCTCCAGGGTTGTCAGCGCCCTCCAGTGGGGTCCTCAGATCGTGTGTGCGATGCAGGTATCTTCATAGACACTCTCTGCTGAGGAAAGTTGTGCTCCCCTGATGCACTCTCTCCTGCTAGGCCTGATGGTGGGCTGTAGTCCCCTGCCCCGCCATAAGTGGGTGACATCAGTGGCTTTCCTGGTTTGTAGGCCTGTGGGTCTGAGGCTGAGCCACTCATATTGTAACCATTGCCCTGCCCATTGCCGTGACCTTTGCTATGACTGTTTCCATGGCCGTTGCTATACTTCCTGTAGCGTGTCCCCTCCACCTCTGCTCCCTCCTGTCCTTCCTCTGCCATCTCAAAGGCCTTGCGTTTCAGTGGCACCCCTGGATCAGCGCTCCCTCCAAGGCTGTGAGATGGGTAGCTGTAACTGCCCCCCACCATGGTGGGCCTAGGGGCCAGAGGGGTGGGGGCACTAATCCCAGAGGGCAGGTAGGAGGCACTGGGGTGGCTGTATCCAGAGGACAGGCTGGTTTGGGGGTAGCACCCTGGAGGGTAGTTGTAGATAGGAGTGCTGGCGCTGTAGCTAGGCACTAGAGTAGGTGCGGCCTGCAAAGAGTGTAGAGGAGCAGGGGGAAGTGCTGCGCTGGGTGGAGGGCAGTATCCTGAGGACAGATAGGTGCTGTTGTACGCAGGAGGGTATTCCTGAGAAGATGGGGTACTGCAGGGGCCAGCACCACTGTAGCCCGGCTCAGAGACCAAGTTACTCACTACTGTCACACTTCCTGTGGTAGGGATGCCCACAGATGCAGAGCCCACCTTGGTGCCAGTTAATGCCTCCAGTCCAGGGTAACACTCCATGCCCTGACCATGAGCCCAGGGCTCAGATTCAGTTTTCAGGAAAGTCCCAGGCTCTGTGTAGCCCCCTGCAGAAGGGCGTTCATAGGACAGCTCCAAGCCTGAGTACTTCTCAGCATAGCGTTTGAGCAGCGAAGAAGCAGTAAGGGCTGATATGTCATCACTGGCCCAAGGATAACCTGCAGGGGCATAGCCGCGGCGAGAAGCTGTAGCATAAGGGTCATGTTTGTGGGCAGACGGCGGCGAGGTGGTAGAGGTGACGTCTAGGTGCTGCTCAGGCCACTGAGATAAGGGAGCAGCGTGCTCCGGAGACCAGTGCATCTTTAACAGACCTGACATAAAAAAGACCAGAGCAGAATTAGGCCACACAATCTTGAAATGGTGTATCAAATGTTTCAAATTAGGAGTACATATTTGCATCTTTTTGTCTGGACCATATAAAGGTTGGTAGACCACATTTGAGGTATTTTGCCCTTCAAGCAAGCCAAGAGTCTGACTTCAGAAATATCTGCCCTCATAATCACCTTGGCTAGCTGACCCTTTTCCAGAATCATGTCAGTCCTTAGCCCGTGCTCTTCGACACATTCTCATCCAGGCAGGAGATGACTTTTCTAATCTTTACATGAAGCCGGCTACATAGCCCCCAGCCTGGTCTCCACGGCGATAAGCCTCTATCCAGCCTGCACACTGCACTCTGCCTTTGCCTCTCTCACATTGGGGCCATTGTTGTCTCTTTGTGGCTCTCTTAGTCCACAAAGCCGCCCCCACTGAGCGTGTGATCTAATTCAGCCCAAACCTCAGGGGTCTGCTGGACAGGGGGAGTGGGGTCAGTGTGTAGGGTAGTTTTCTTATTTAACTACACAGATAGACTGGAGCGGTACATCCATGAACAGTATTGCAAGTGTACTGAGCAATCAAAAAAAGTCAGATTTTCATGTGCCATGAGTGATTACACATGCACATTAACACAAACAGAGTAATCCGTTGGTTTAGTGGTTGTGGGCTTTGATTGGCTTTCGCAGGCCATGTCTTTTTGAACAGGCATTAGGCTGACATTCCAGGCATTGCTGAGTATTATTAAACTGTCCTGACCCCAGGCCTGGGCTGGAGGGGCTTCCCTACAAGCACTGGACAGAGCAGGAAGTCTCTGTCTTGGTTTCACCAACAGGAGTAGACACAATCAGTCAGTATATTGTAAAAAAATATTTTTTGAATATGTTATCAATGAATTGGCATTGATACAGATCCTGTTCTCCTGCAATATCTGGGCATCACCCATGTTCTTCTGCTGTGTGAATCTTTCCTTTTGGAACTGTTATTTCTGGCATTATTGCCTTCTATGGATCAAGATTTGTTTTTTACATACTATGTTGTCTTAGTTTGCCGTATTAAAAATGCTTCATGAATTTGGAAAAAGTAATTCATTCCTTCTTTTTGAAAATAATCTTCCAATTTTAGAGAAATGCTTGACAGATAACATCATGTACTATAGATGACTATCTTGCAGTCACTGGCACTACGTGATTGGCACTATTGTGATTGTTTCGTGAATTAAGCTTATATTTATGGTTGCAACTTACAGTTCATTTCATCATTGATTAATATGCCTGTAATTCTTTTGGCTCATTGATTTGTCATTCTGTCGATAAATTGAATAAAGGAAGAATAAGAAAATAGTGGGATATGCACAGTAAAACTTCCCAGAGCCCAAGGTGACATCTTTGTATGTCTTCTTTTGTCCAACCAACAATCTGAAAGCAATGAGAGAGTAAAACAGCAAATTCTTTCATTGCGGATGTTTGAACCAACCATTTGATTCAGCTTTATTAAAGTCTCTGTTCATCCAAATGTTCTCCGTATTGGGCAAAAATGCAAAGAAGCTTAAAATAATAGCAGCACTGGTAGTTGGATGCTTTTAGGCTTTTATTTTACACACACACACACACACACACACACACACACACACACACACACAGTCATGTCTGGAATTAAACTGTCTACATGTGGATCATGCTAGGTTGTGTCACATGTCCGGACCACCAGATGGGCCTCAAACAGTCCACATCTTGAGCCCTGAATTAAATGATCCTTCA
>NC_060167.1:23220563-23229123 GCF_021292245.1 Micropterus dolomieu
CTGATATCTCTCTCTCACACACACACACACACACACACACACACACACACACACACACACACACACACACACACACAGTCATGTCTGGAATTAAACTGTCTACATGTGGATCATGCTAGGTTGTGTCACATGTCCGGACCACCAGATGGGCCTCAAACAGTCCACATCTTGAGCCCTGAATTAAATGATCCTTCAGCCCAATAATCTCATTCAATCCAGAGATTGTAGTGCTCTTGACCAGCACAAGACCCACTTTGGATCTGAGAAATCCCTATGCTCCTGGGAATTCTGACTGGTCATGGTACCCATCCTGACTACAAATACATTACTGGTACAGGGCATGAAAATAGCTTGTATTCCCACCAGCACACATTCATACCTAGAGAAACACAGTGGCAGAGACCCACAAATGTGCTCAACATGAGAGATATGAGATCAGAATCAAAATGACAGCATATCATGCCCCGGGAAAATAATAATAATAATAATAATCTTTATTTGTAGAGCACTTTTCAAAAACAAGTTACAAAGTGCTTTAACAAGTGTAAAGACAACAATACCCAAAAGACAATAATACAAAAATGATACAAGATAAAAGCAAGAAAACATTGAAAAGACTAAAATACAAGTTTAAGATAAATATAAAATAAGTAAAATTGAATAAAATAAAAGGGATAAAATAAAGTCAAATAAAATTGGGAAAGGCTCTCATATAAAAGTATGTTTTAAGAAGGGACTTAAAAGAGTTCACTGACTCAGCCGACCTGATTTCCTCGGGCAGGCTGTTCCAGAGCCTCGGGGCCCTGACAGCAAACGCTCTGTCCCCTTTAGTTTTCAGTCGAGACTCTGGAACAGACAACAGACCTCTGCCCGAGGATCTCAAGGTACGTGCTGGTGTGTATGGGACTAAAAGGTCAGAAATATAACAAGGCGAGAGGCCATGAAGAGCTTTAAAAGTAATCAATAGAATTTTAAAGTCAATTCTAAAACATACTGGGAGCCAGTGTAATGAAGCTAACACAGGGGTAATGTGGTCATATTTCTTTGTTCTGGTTAAAAGCCCGGCAGCTGAGTTCTGGACAGCCTGGAGTCGATCAGTAGATTTTTGGGTTAAACAAGTGAAAAGGCTGTTGCAATAATACTTAAAATACTTAACCCTCACTAGAAGATGTTGATTAATTGTATTTCACAGTAAATCTACAGATCATGGCTAGATTACATATGGTGCCTGCTGGCCACAGGCATAGGGGCCCACTGGGTTAGGGGGCCCCTAAGCACCCTACCCACATTGCCTAATGTGAAGCGACTGTTACATTTCTCATTACATTGTCAAAGGGTTCAGTCATTTGTGTCAATATCAGAGACTTTCTTAAAAACCTGAAGGAATAAACTAAATGTTCACAAGCAGAAAGCCATCTTGACAGCTTCAGAGGGAGTGTTCATTTCTTCACATTTCCTGTAAACTGTTAAAGCTTTTGCTCTGTGTTGAAACTGACACGGGGTCCTTCAACTATGCGTCTCTTAATATGTGCCACAGACACAAAAACAATGAAAGAAGCAGCTGCAGCATTTTTTGAACAACAAATATTTAAGTGATTGGACCTAAATAATGTTTTAGTTTTGGTATAGAGGCCCTGATGGATAAAATAGTTCGGAAGCAGTGTTCTGTTACTGATTCTTTTGTTTTTGACTCTTAGCTTCAGTCATCACTTCCTGACAGTGGACTTTTTCCTCATTCCCAGGATAGAGGATCGCATGTGTCGTATGTTGAACAGATTGTAAAGGTCTTTGAGGCAGACGACCTTTCAGCTCCAGAAGGGTGATTTTTGTTTCCTGCACTTCACAACAACCAAATCCCATTCCGGCATGTCCCCTGCCAGTGAACAAACTATACTATACTCAACAGCAGAAGCTAACTACAAAAACTGTACCTGCATTAGCTCATGCTAAGATGCAGTGTGGCAGTGTTTACGCACTCGTCCTGGCATCATGCATGCAGGCAGACACACGGGTCACCAGACTAATATACTGGTCTTGCTGATTGCAGGCAGGAGCCAATCGTTTGCCTATAATCTATCCAAGACATATTCGACCGCAGTAATCTACTGTGTCTGAAATCCTCATCAGAATTCAGCGGAGGAATGTGAAAACCGAGCGAATGGAGAGGATCACTCTGAGATCAGACGACTGACGAACTGAGCTGGAGGGTCTGGATGGGTTAAATACCAGACCGTGGAAACCAGACTAATGAAGGATTAGAGCTCACAAGGCTCATGGGAGTGTCAGTGCTTGGTGACAATCACCACTGGTGAGCTTACACCTTATAAATGCAGTAAGCTTGTAACTTAGATGAAGGCTTTATTCCGAGGTGGCGTCACATAATGAATGGCTTCATAATTATTTTTTAGTGGACACTAATTAATTATTAAAATGGTGTCCCAAAAGCAGAAAACCACAGTTTGTTACTCTAAGTAAACATTGTTGCTCTCTTATCAGCTGACCACTGTTATGTTATGTAACCGAAGTTTTTTCAAACGTTCACTCTTTGTACTCAGTAAGATAGTCTGAGATCAGATTTTACTAAGGCTGCTCCTACATAAGAAATTTTTATATGATAAAATGTAAGGTAACCGCCATGTTTGCCTATTTTTCAAGAAATGTGAATTTCTGCAACAGATTAAACATACTTACTTACTGTTCTTGAGTGCTATAGCATCAGACATCTGTGTTAAAGTGCAGATATTAGGGAAGTAAGGTTTGGGTATTAGGAGGGATGATTGAGGGAGCCCCTAACCCTAATCTAGCACCTCGTGTTGGATTGTGGCTCATGCTTGGCTTACCAAGAGACAAAGATGAGCACTAAGCCAGCTTGGTACTATGACAGCTTTCCTTAATCATTGTGATTATCATACTGTCGACCAGCACTAGCGTTTCCTTCTTTGCCCCAAAGCAGTTCGGCTACTGGACACAACAGACAAATGGAAAGCTCATAGGGATGAGAAAACTACAAATCTTTTTGACCAGTCAGTTTATATCAATAGCAATGTGATATGTATGTTTATAATTATGTGTAGGCTCTAACTGTTTGGTAAAATGATGTCACTTCTATTGTTAAGTGATCTTGCACCAGTTTACACCACAGCAAGCATCCTATAAATGTAGAATTATTCTGCATTTGGATCCCCATTTGCTTTGACCAAGTAGTTGCACGTTTTCCTGGAAGTCCAGTTTTGTTCCCTAGCCTCCTCCTTTTAGGCGCATTTAGGATCTTTTAAATCCGTGTTTGTTCACTCAGTATGAGTTCACGTTCATTTAATTCAGAGGATTCCCCAGGATGTGTCCAGGCAGTTTGTGCATAGATTAGTTCTGAATCTGGTTATTGTTGTAAGTAATCTTAATAATAGGTTATGTACTTCAGTACATAGCAATTCACTACTGCAGTGCCTTAGTGGGATGAAAGCAATCGTTTCTGCATTTTAAAAAAATCTCATACAAATCAAATGCTACCTGTCACTTAAATGTACATCAGGACACCAAGGGTGTTTGGTGTTGGTGGGAGCATGTGATGTTGTGTTCATTTTGCACCTGCATATATGTTTACATACTTTTCCAAAGTATTATTACTGTGTTCACTAAAGATCAACAAGCCTGGCTTATCTGTCTTTTCTGGACAGAGGCCTCAGCACTGGGAACTTTCTCTCATTGAAATGAATGAGAATGCTGGTTTATTTTGACAGTATTTTAAAGTTGGTCTAAAGGTAGCCTAATCATTTGTACTTATGCAGACAACTTAGACACCTGGCTTATAGCTAAGGTGGGGTGACTCAGTCTCTGTTCAATACCCAAAAGTAACTAAAAGAATGATAATCTTAGCAGCCACCTCTCTTGTCTGCCAGCAGCCTGCAACATCTTAGATACTTGCATAATAAGTTGTGTTATGAGTGAAGCTTGAATACAAGGGTAAAATGTACAGTTTAGGGTAGACAGCAACGCCATATTATAGCAGTGTTTATTCTAAAGCCAAACATGGTCATGCATTCATCCATTAATTTCTTCACATAGACCAGTAGCAGTGGTGGTAAAGAGAATGTTTACGCTTCAAATGGTTTGGCTAGATGAAAATTAACCAATTTGTGTAGCATTATTGAGAAGAACAAGATTACATCAGAAGAGGAGATGGCCTGGGAGAGCACTAAACGTGTTGAGGCAAGAGGGGATCAATCTGAACGAGATAAGAAGGAACATACTCACATCCCAAGTAGACCAAGCGTGCAGACACTACATGCAGTTATGTATTTGAAGAGGAGCATGTAAGCTGCAGAAGAAAGCCTCTGGGAACAAAAAAAGAAACACCACAGTCACCTCCAGCGAAGCTCCCATGGCACTTACTCTCAAAAGTATAAGTCTGCCTTGAGTGTGCATGTGCATGCAATTAATCACCCCAACGCAAGCCAGTAAGTCTCCTTTAATCCTAGAGCAGGAAGTGAGGTAAAATTACAGTGGTGTTGCAAACTCTACGTTCTCTCTTCATCAAGACCTATACGTGGATACTACATGGCCTTTGGTATCACCAAACATCACATATACATAGTATGAGCGAGAGCACCAGTGTGTAAAGCAGGGAGCAGGATCCATCCAATTAAGAGATGGACTTGAACGCAACCCTCCCAGCTCTCTGTTGAGCCGTCAACAACTTCCAGCAAAACCAGCTCCAGTACTCTAACCATTACTTCTTAATGATATGTGGCAAACTCTGCAAATTCACCGAATTATTTTCTGTCTCCAGAAAACACAGTTATGCAAGTCATGGATGCTTTCTGTGTGACGGTGGAGGCTAGTTTGACATGTGGTCCACTACTTGGTCAGTATGAGTAATTAGGGGTTAATTAGATGAAAGTACGTGTGGGGGAAGGGGCTGACTGGAATGGGATTTGGGGGTTGTGAAGCATCAGAGACCATTGGCTGGCTGGATTGTGAGTGGAAACAAAAATCACCCTTCTGGAGCTGAAAGGACCTCTGTTAGTGCTTTTACTCCACTCACAATAAACAAAGACTTATATTTCCTGAGGATGGACAGACACACACATCTAGATGCACACACAGGCTCCTACTATATTGAGGTTTTGGTGCAGAGTTGCGCTTCAGCTGGCCAACAGGCACAGGAGCTCTTGATCGTCTATCGGATGAGTCAGCCTGCTGGAATGCCAGGAATCTAACCTGAGATCTATTTACAAAGCACATATCCTCTCCATACTCTCAACACACACTGTCCACGCCCAGGCTAAAGGAAGGGAGTGCAAAAGCAGATAGAGAGGGAGAGAGAACATGCTTAGTTGCAGTGCTGATAAATGACCCTATCGGCTGTTTGCACATTATTGGGTGATTTGTATTAGTTAGAGTTAATTCACACCACTGCTTGTAAGATCAATGCAGAACACATCAGAGGAGAAGTGGAATATGAGTATACACAGAGCGTGTCAAGGTTCCTGTGGTAATGGACTATGGACTACACACACACACCCCACTCAGATATCTCTGTCTTTCTTGCTCAAAGAGTAAATGAGGTTTAGATTGTTATGTAAGAGGTTATGTTATGTAAAACGCTGAGCATGAAGCCAGTGTGAAGGAGGATCTACTGAGGAGAAAACTCCCCACCCTTTCCCGTTCCCCCTTTTCTCCAAGCCTGCACAGTCCACCAGGCCACACCGCTGTCAGCCAGTCAACTACTGTACCATATACTCATCAATGTTTTACACATATGTACCCTACAAGTAATTTCTAACTACAAATTTTAATCAGAATATGGCTTTTCCCAATCAAACAGACACACCCAATCACACATATTTATCTCTTCTGAGAAACTAGAAACTTACTTTAAATCATTTTCATCCTCTTTTTCTTCACATTTTATTGTTCACTTTTCCTTCACTCTGATTTTGCCCTAAAGGCCTCCTTTCTTGAGCCCTCCCCTTTTCTCTGTGTGCTGTAGGCAAGATGGAACCGTGTGTCCGATCCTGTGTGGTCAGTTTTCCCCTCCCCCGCTCTTTTAGCTCACACACACACATATGTGGCTGGCCTGGCCTCTCTTTGCTTATTGTGTCCACTCATATATCAGGCTGCAGCTGACCAGTCCCACCTCACGTCCTCTCCTGCTGCCCTTCACTTTGCTCTTTATCTGTCCCTGTCATTTTACCACCAGTGGCACAGGTCTTGACTACAAAACGTAATGAGGATCTAAGGTGTGCTACAATTTGCTTAACAAGCTTTCAAGATTACTATGCAGGACTAATGTGTGTGTGTGTGTGTGTGTGTGTGTGTAGGCGGAAGGCCATGTTTATTTGTCCCTCTATACAGGACTAATGAGAAGCTCTTGACACCAGGTTACTAACGATCTGGCTTTCATTCACCCTGGTAACTGGCAACTAAAAAAGGGGTGAAAACTGCTCATTACTCTCTTCATGAGGGTCATTATGGACAGAGACCATAATGAGGTGTGGGTAATTGTGATGTATGTTTACTGGTTTGTGTTTATGTGTCTGCAGACTGACAAGAAATGTGTGAGTCTGGGAGATTTTATTAAAGTAGTAGTCGCTATAAAAAAAGGAGGGCAGCATAAGGTTGTGTTTAGTCGAAGTTTCTGTGAGAAGAAATCTAACGTGACGCTGCAAGTCTTTTTGAGGGAGGAATGTGACATTCATACGTTACTAAAACTTCTGCTTCCTCTCCCTACAAAGGAGGGAGTTCTCTGTTTTCTGCTGTTTGGCTCTGCACATCTGTGTAGCTCTTAGGAATACAAAAACCTAGAAGTAAATCCCTGTTGCATTATTCCAATCAGGTTAGCGTTGTAATCCTGTTAAAGCTTGGCCTAATCAATAGCCCAGTCAATCAATATAAGCATATTCATCAGCTTGGATTGCATCCTCTCATGATTAGCACATATACAGGCGAGGGCTATACTCTGATGTGTCAGAGAGATTTATATGATTTAATCTGCTTTTGCATATATTTTCTGTTTGCAACATTAGTATCTGCCCCCTCTAATGACACTGGAAACAAAATGCTGCCAAGATGTACGGTGGCAGTAGCAGGGCTTCTCTGTTTATTCTGAAGAAGACACTTCATCTAGGCTGTGTTTTTATGAATCGTGCAAAGCAAGTGGTCTTTAAAAACACCACCATCACAGTTATATATACACGATTTTACAGTGATACGCACAAAACATACAAAAAAAAATCATTTCCAACTTAAGTAAAGATATATTAGGGTATCCCCAGAATCTCAAGGTATTATGTCGCTATCATTGTTTAAAAAGTGTATAAACATTTTATGTCTCATCCGTTCTTGTGAAAAGCTCTGAATACAATCTAGATGAACTGCTCCACTGTTCTACTTCACCATGTTCATGCTGCTTTTTAGAAGAGACAGAGCGAACGACTGAACACTTTCTGTGAAATTCCTCAATGCAAAGCCTGGAGACTCAGCTGTTAAACCCATTAGCATATCTGCCTTCTCAAAATGACTTCTTAGAGACCCCCCCACCCCCCACCCTTCCCTCTACTGAGCCACAGGAGATGAGTCTTGGACAAAAGAGGAGCCAAAATAAGAGGTTGTACAGAAAAACAGACTCAAAGCAACTTAGGTCACATTGTTCCATATGCCATACAGACCAATCATTGGACATGACTATACAACATATTAATCCAAGCACAGGCAGTGTACACACATGTAAAAAAACAAAAACAAAAATACATATATATATAAATGAAGACTTACTGTATGGGGTGACAGGACTTAGCATTCTGCAGCCCTGGCCAGGTGAAGAGGAGAGGACCTGGTCCACTTGGTGCTAGTAGGTACCAATATGGCCCAGCTGCATGCTCTGGGGCCTCCCTGGCCTACTGCTTCTCCTGTTGCTGGTGGTTGTGCGGCTGCTGGCTGGGCTAGTGACCGGTCTCCTGCAACCATCCATGGTTCATTTCACAGTTCAACACTGATCCGACACACTGCCACCTGAAGAGCACACACATGCCAGTGTCAGAGCGAAAAGACACAGTGAAAATGGCTAGGTTGTCTATTTTGGCTAGGTTGTCTATTTTGATTGATACAGTCACTTGCACTCCTTGGAAACCTTTGACAAAGTGATAAATGTATAAATAATCAAAATGTCATTGCTTGCTTGCATTTAATACATGTTAAATTCAATATTCCTATTAAAATGACTGTTGTAAAAAAAAATATAATACTTGTATACGGGTTGATTGATAATGACTAATAATGAGTGTCTTATGCTCTCTGAATTTTGCTTTCCTCAGTTTTTCAGTCTGTTTATGTGTGCACATACACATGCATGTGTTACCGTTCAAGACAGATTTTGAATGCTGAGTGCCCTGACAGAGAGAGGGCTTTTACCCTCTGACCACAAAACCGCAGGGCCAGCGGAGAAAAGTTTCTCATTCTTTGAAGCCCCCCATGTTTCAACACAAACACTACAAACCACCACACCAAAGGAACTTTGTACTCTCTGCAGAGCTATCATGCCATTCGGGGGGGGGGGGGGGGG
>NC_060167.1:23229143-23281656 GCF_021292245.1 Micropterus dolomieu
GGGGGTGTAGAATAGGAGAGTGCATTGACATGTAAGAACAAACCTAGGCTGACATATAGAGGACAAACTAACGACAATGCCATACGATTTGTGTGAGAGAGAAAAAATAGCAATGTAGTAAGCAGTAATATGTGTAATATCACATGTAAAAAGAGAATGGATAACGCTGAAAATGACAGGAATGTGCAAGAAGCATTATGATCAACACAAACAGTTTTTTCAACAAGTGAGTAAATGGTTTACTGACCTGATCATGCCTGGATTTGCCCGATGAGTGGTTCAATTTGGAAAATAATCCACTATCCCAAAAAGGTGGAACAGGGAAGCCGAGGCAATTGTGTACGTGTGAGTGTGTGTATTTGTGTGAGGCTTGTACTCTCCTCTGGGACCCTGTCCTTCTCTCCTACTCTCTCTCGCTCGCTCTCCAGCTCCCTTCTCCCTCCCCCTCTCCCTTCGCCTAGTGACAACAGAGCAGCGCATACATCCCCTCCCCCAATCGCACCACCCCTCCCCCTCCTTCTCCCTCTCTTTTGTTAAAACTATTTCAGCAGGAAGGGAGAGAGAGGGAAAAAAGTGACCAATCATGCAGTGTCAGAGAGGAGCCTGTTTCCCCCTGTGTGTGTGTGTGTGTGTGTGTGTGTGTGTGTGCATGAATTTCTGCATGTGTGCATTTGTGCATGATCTTATTTGCATGCATGTTTGTTTTGTATTGTAGACCTTCAGTGTGATGAATGAGCATGTGGGAGACACGCTACTGAAATAGTGAAAAATTGTGAATTTTCTCCTTCACTGATCATATGAGAAGTTCAGTTATTGTCAATGACTTCTATTGATCTGGTACATTGATCTTAGTGATGCTGGGAGGGTGACCGTGTCAATATTACCCCCCACCCACACCACCCACACACTAGCCTTCACACATGCACAGGCAGCAGCAAATGACCTCCACATTGGCCTCAAACCTTTGACTAAGAAATGGGTTCATTTCTTCACATGTAATTTATCAACATCTGAAATTCTAATATATACTCACGCTGCTTTTATATCATTTTCCTTCCAGGGGCTCACTGAACTCTTTCCCTCCAATCCCCGTTTTGCTCTAACCCCACTCCCTCGCACACAGAAACACAGCTGTGGTTCTGCATTTAGAGTTATGGAGTAGGCGGGACAAGCTGGTCCACTCCTCATGTTACTCTGCTGTAAACACTCAAGGCCCTGCAGGACACACTCCTTCTGCTTTAGCCTCTCTTAACACCAGGCCCTGTCCGCAACACACACACACACACACACACACGTTTAAAATGTGTAAGCCATGTGTCAGAAGGTGGTTGTTCACTGGACAAACTGTAATTTCATCTTCTTTGACTATAATCACATGACTATGATTACAAAGCAGAGTTTTGACAATTTTTTAAATATTTGTTTTATGATCACCATCATTGTACATACATCAGTGTTATAATACCGGGTCAGTGCAGCCAGTAATAGCAGTGGAGGTGGAGGCTACAAGACCTTTCATCGAGTGACTCAGAGGAGTAATGGCTAGTGCAGCGCTCAGCTCTTTCCCCCTTACCTGCTTTGCTGACAGACACTGAAAAAAAAAGCCATGCTGTTATTTTGCAGGCTAGGAAACAATGCATCTAGACAATCCCAAATGTGCTGCGGGGGCTGTTCTTTTCATCATAGATAAGGTATGCTGTTTGATACATTCTCACTGCCGAGTCCTAGCCCCCCAGATGTGGTCTCCAGTTACGTTAGGAACGCCTCCCCATGTAGCCATGCGGCCCTGAACGGGTCACTGGGACAAGCGGAGGGACAGAGGGCAGCGTGTGTGCTAATGACAAACAGAAAGGTGTGGCAGGTTGGAGAATATGTTTATTGGCAGAGACAGAGGAGAGAAATTCCCATTACAACTCAACTACTGGAACGGATATAATACAAATGCACACAAGAAGATGGATTTCCATACACACATAATGGCTATGCTGGAAATTGGACATGGTAACTCTAACCCTGGGTCCCTTCGGCCCTGTGGGTGGGATAGGTCACATGATAGCACCCCAGAGAAGCTCAGCTGTTTGCCACTCTAATTCTGTCTCAAGCAGCTGAGCACTGGCCCGCTGCTCCACTGAACTGTCCCAGTAATGATAATAATAATGTGTGTGTGTGTGTGTGTATGTGTGTGTGTGTGTGTGTGTGTGTGTGTGTGTGTGTGTGTGTGTGTGTGTGTGTGTGTGTATAGAAAGAGGGAATGGGGTTAATGATGAAAATAAGTCCACACCTTCAAAATCTGGAGCGCTGTTGTATAGCTACAAAGTAAAATGACTGGAATACAACTTTCATCCCGACATTGCCAAGCATGTTCACATCTACAGAAAATGACGTGAGAGATGAATTATGACACAGAGAGGGTAACATAGAGAGAGAGCGAGAGAGAGAGAGAGAGAGAGAGAGAGAGAGAGAGAGAGAGAGAGAGAGAGGGCATAACAGGAACAGGAAATCTTTGGAAAAAGTACAGGAAGTGTATGTATTGTCTCCCACCGGCAATGTCAGAGTCAGCAGAGCACTGGGCTTGTATTTAATGGATAAGCCTGGTGATATTTTAGATTCTTCTTACTATAAACAAACCGCACAAAAAGACCAAAGCTAGCATTTAAGTGATCCTACTAACAAGTATTGCCTGTGTAGCCAAAGCCTCATACATCTTATTTGTCTGTCCCACAGCCTCCATTGTTGTCCTAAAACTATTAAAACACTGAGACATCACTGAGTTACACTGTTGCTTTGGGTGACACGTTCCTTTGTTATGATGAACACTGTAGCTTATTTTGAGTCAATCTCACTGTAAAACTACCACAAAGAGCATCAAATGTGTATGAATACGCAGTTGAAAATAGTCTCCAACAAATGCACAATTTACTCCGGTTTGCGTAACATTTGCTTTAGCACACAGTGTTAGGAAATGACTGATATTCTTTTGAAAAATTAAACAATATATTATCTGATTTGGTTTTGGTCTTTTCATGCGATTTGTTCAAATGAATTTACACTGAAACTGGAGTCACATGCTACGATACATGCACAGAGGAGCATACAATCATTATTCTATTAATATTACTAAAGCTGATGTTTTAGTTTATTTTTTAATTCTTATGGCCGTCTTGTCTGGTACACGATATTGACACACACAGACCAGCACACACATATGTACACACTAACTCATCTTGTGTCCTTTCGTCTCATCAAGTGCAGAATGTCATTTAGCCAGCCTCACATTCAAATTAGTGCATGTCTCTTCAAGGTTAAATGGCATTACTGTCCCAGTGAATTCCAATTACAGCCCTACGGCATTAACTTGAGGCATTAATGGTTGTGTGATTTTCTCAATAACGTACGAAGAATAACACAGTCAGTCTGACAACAAATGTGGACAAAAGAGGATTTTGTTATATGTAATTAAGAAAAACGGTTGAAAAACCACCCAAGGAAGCTTACTGCATGCATGCACACACACACACACACACACACACACACACACACACACGCGCGCGCGCGCTTTTCCACTCACAAGCACATACACATACATCTGCACACCACAGACACATGCAGCGCAGTGCTCTCTGTTAGAGTGGCTTATTGTTCTCTGGTATAGAGAACACAATATCCAAGTCTAGTAATAGAGGTTAGATTAATTGCTGACAAATCTGTATTCAGCAGTTCCCTTTCTCTCTGCTTGACAGATTTATGACAGAGATTGATGGAGGGGAGGGACGAGCCTAGAGCCGTCTCTGTTCAGTGAGAAAAGAGGACAACAGCTTGGCGAGTTGAAAAGAAACCGAGAGAAGTGGGGGGAAAAAAGATATACAGGATTGTTTTGGTTGGAACTTACACGTGACCAACAATTTTGTCTTTGAGCTTGTAGGAGGCATATTGTTATATTTCATGCAGTTTTCACCAAAAATATTGTTCATCATTGTATTCCTCCAACACTTGACACACAATTATTGTTTTTGAAATATGAAAAATAATAGCAGGAACGTTAGAGTTAAATTATAAAGGCATGCTTTCAAATCACTCTATAAGGAGCACCAATAGGAATAGGACACAGCAGACATTTTAACTCAGTCAGTAAGAGTAGGAAAAGCACAGGTGTTAGTATTGACATTAACAATGGCTCTGTTATGTTACGTATGTGTCCCAGTAAGCCATGACAGTGAGCCGGCATGCACAATTACCAGAACCCTGGAAACTGAAGCAGCTAAATGGAATTCAGCCATCATTAATCTTCTTATTTTCACTTGTTCTTGTCAAACTATCTCATGTGAAGAAAGACCCTACTAGCTAAACCTGGGAAGCATAATTCAGTTATCTGTTAAAAATGTAACAAAAATTGGGCTAATGCTGAACAAATAGAAACCATATGAAGAATCAAGATGTGTACCTTTCTTATAGTTCAACATTTTGTGAAATAAAAATTTTACATTTTTTTTGTTTTCTTTTCAAGAGTATGATTAAAAGATCAATACAACTCTTACATTTGCGGGAGCCAGCAGTAAGTTAGCATAGCTCAGCTTAGCTTAGCTTGGCTCATCCAAGGTTGGTTAAAATCAAAGGCCACTGGACTTGGTTGAGGTTGCACACAGGTGAAAAACAATAAATAATGGCCACTCTTCCATCCAGGTGTGTCACTTTCAGGTATTATGCCTGAGGTTAATTTTCATGGTTTAGTGGCAAACCTACATGAAACAGCGCTTATCATTAATATCATTGCTACACCTGTGTTTTTCCTACTCTGATGTGTAAACATCCTACTTCACAGACTAACTCAAGCTTGAATCAGTTCAGATGCTCCACAGTAAATGGATGAACAAATCATTAATATCCCCAAAGACTTATCATTTTGCATTTTTGTGGCAACCCTGCAGAAACATACATTCCAGTCTGCCTTTCCTTTTCCAGTTGGATCTTCAGATTTCCTTCACAAACACCACATGACCTTCACATGAGCACAAAGGGTTTCTTTGAATGCATAAATCTTAAAACAGAGACATTAGGGCCAGGGTCACCTCCTCATCTTATTGGCCTGGACCGACACTGGAGCCACATGATGATAATAAATGCAATACACAAAAGCTCCCCCATCATATGCGAGGCCACATTACCAGATGAACTTCACACCTTTTATGCTCGCTTTGATATCCTCAACAAAGAGCTACTCCACCTCCAGAGGACCGGTCACTGTCAGTATCTACTGCAGATATGAGAAGAGTCCTACAGAGAGTTATAAATCAGCTGGGCATTCCTGGCTGTGTACTAAAAACCTGTGCCAATCAGCTAGTTGATGTTGTTACTGATAGTTACAACATACCACTGTTTCAGGAGAGGGTTCCTACCTGCTTCAAGACAGCCACCATTGTTCCTGTACCTAAAAAGTCTGTCTGTGTGTCTAGTCTGAATGACTACCGCCCTGTGGCACTCACCCCCATTCTGATGAAGAGCTTTGAGAAACTGGTTCTACAGCACATGAAGAATGACATCCCAGGCAGCCTGGACCCTCACCAGTTTGCTCTCAGAACCAACAGATCCACAGAGAAAAACACCTACATCAGAATGCTGTTTGTAGATTTCAACACAATCTCCCCCATGAAACTGATCAGCAGACTCAAGCACTCTGGGTTTAAATTCAAGACTCTGCAACTGGATATTGGACTTCCTCACAAACAGACCGCAGTCAATTCAGACTCACCTCCTCCACTCTAGTGCTCAACACCAGAGCCACCATGCTGGTGAAGAAAGTTCAGAAACGACTGTATTTCTTGAGGAAGCTTAAGAAGGCCAAATTCCTGTACGAAGTTCTTGTCAACTTTTACAGAGGAGCAACAGAAAGCATCCTGACTGGAAACATCACAAACTGGCATGGGATGTGCTCTGCAGTGGGTGATTAATACTGTTCAGAAGATCATTGGTACCCATCTCCTGAGCATCAGTGACATCGGTGAGGTGAGGTGCCTACGCAGAGCCCAAAGGATACTAAAGGACAGTAGAACTGCAGAGCATCTTTATCCCCCAAGCAGCTTTATCCCTCAAGCTATCAGACTTTTAAACTCAAAATCATCCTCAGCACTACTCCCTTGATTATAGTTTATTTCTGTTTACCATTTTTATAATTGCTTGTACATGTATTTTGTCTGCTATGTAGCAGAATGGTGTTACAAATTCAATTTCACTATGTAACCTGTTATACTGTGACAAATGTACCTACTTACCTACCTAAAAGTGGGTAAAATACAATTTTGAGCTGACATTCAAACACAACGTGGTTCGAACACACTTTAATGGATCTACCTCATGTTGCTGATCCCTGATTCAGTTCATGAGGTGAAAACCATCTAACATGTCCTGTCCACCTCCCTCCTTCCACCTGATGTCACAGCCTACAGCTCGTCCGATTGGTTGAGGCCACAACCCGCCAGCTGTTTGTAATCATGACAACTTGGAGGGAGTCAGGATCACATGACACCCTCAAGGCACACATGCAGGCATAGATATCTCCATACAGAGTGAAGTGCATCTTTAACCCCATACCCTATTCCCACAGGCTACTCCTTTTCAGTCAGGATCACCTCCAGATGTGCACACCATGTTCTCACCTCAGGATAAAAAAAGGGGGAGCGGTGGGGCACAAGGAGGGAGGGGACAGTCCAATGAAAATGGAAAGAGGTGGGGAGAGAGGTATAAGAGGGAGGAAGGAGGTTCTCATGTGGGTACTTCCCAGGATGGATGGTGCCATGTGTTTATCTCTCTTAACATGATGTGACAGTCTTGAATTTAAATACATTTTAGGAGGGAATCTACTAACTTACTAAAGAAGTATGACTCTGCTGCCTCCTAGTGGGACAAGCTATTAAATACATCAAATTACATGACAGTTCAAAGAAGTAAAGTAGATCGTGGAGTATCTCCTAGTTCTGTCCAATAAAACCATTCAGCCAGACACCATGGTGCAATAACTAAAACAACAGTTCATTTCAACTGTAATTTATTTTTCATTTTTCCATAATCAAAAATTAAACTACATATACATATAAAACATGTAGAATTATTTTTCTCAAGACTAATCATTCAGTGGTTGAAGAGACAAGGCATCACTCTTTCTATTGCTCCAAGACGTTAGGATCATGGTTACTGCCATACAGGCGCTCTTCTCCCTGAAAGCCTCATGCTTTCTAGCATCACTCTCTCTCTTTCATCCATCTGCCCATTTGTCAACCTGACCTTGTCCTTGAAACAGACACAGGTTTGTCTTATATTCATTAGAAGGACATAGCCTCACACAGTGCACAGTTTTCTCTTTCATCTACACATAAAAATGGCATGAGAGAATTTGAAACATGTTGTATTTTTATGGAATATAGAAATTATACAATCGTTCAGAATGGGACACTAATGATTCTCAGTTTGTTTGACAGCCTGTGTCTCATCACTAGCATTTAAAAGGTCTGTTAAAAGATTAAAGGTGGTCAAACATCAAAAATGACAGCACAACAGGAAGTGGTTATGTACTCTATGACAGGCACACACATACAGCACATATATTTATACTCACATCCATTAAAATGTATGGCCTCTCTTGGTCACCTGTATATGCAGTAAACCTACAGCATACCAAAGGCATTTGACTATATGTTTACCATACATTCACGTATACATTAATGAGTTGAAAAATCAAGTTTAAGACACATGATGCTCATTAAAACAGTCAAAATCTACAGTCATTGAACTCTGGATGTTTAAAAGTGTTTTCACAATTTGGGTTACAGTACATATTTACACAATGAATAATATTTAGTCATGCCATTCATTATTTTAGTTATGGGTCCTCAGACTCACAGAGACTATTCACATTCAAAAGTCTGACAGAATTGAAGCAGAAATACATGACAGCAAACACAATGTACACAACTTTCACACAAGTCTTCGAGGAGGTATTACTGAATGTGATGTTACAGTGATAGATTACTGCACTTGTGCACTTTGCTTTAAAGTCACTTCAATAGAAATGATGAGGACTATGGAGGAAGTTGCCTTGAAATTGGTTATAAAACAGTTCATGAATTGATATTTAACTGGACAGTAAAGCCAGGATTTCTGAGCATGACTACATCAATCCACCGATTCATTGATCAAGTTTTTTAAAATGGATTTTTTTTTTTAATAGACATTCTCTGATATTTAGATCCATCTTTGAATAACATTCTTACCCTAATCTTAATCTCTTCAATTCATTCAGTGATTTTGCTGCTACAATCTGGCATGACCAGTAGCTTCAGGTAGCTAATGGAAGCTAACTTAAGTTCTGACTGACTTTACTTGGATATTAATGATGTCCTTTCTACTTGTGCTACTGGTACATGATGTTTTAATATTTATTATTATAATGTCATTATCACCTGTGGCCCCAGTGGCTTACACTTACACTTACGTAGTCTTTTTCTTATTGTAGCATTCATAATTACTAGAATCCAACCTGGGCCCTTTGTTGCACGTCACCCCTTCTCTCACTCCCCTTATTTCATGTCACCCTGCTATTAAAGATTGCAAAATATGTAATAATAAATACTAGTCTTTTATTAATCCTTCTTTTTATTGTCCAATTAAATATAAATCAATAACGGATTTATGAGCACTTTCAATGCACTCTAGGTCTCCCATTGAGGACAACGGGGTGTAGGAATCACGGTTTATTAGACAAACTCCTGCTGTCTCCCATCAGCGCTTGCTTTGAAGGTATTTCATTGAATTCATTTATATTTAAGTATTCATATGCTGCATTCTTTAGCCTTTCTCTGAGCTCATCTTGCTTATTACAGTATATACAGAAAGCAAAGAGAACACATTGGAATTTTATATCTAAAAATATTGTTGTAATAAATAATAAATAAGTAGTAAATTATTGTAAAACCATTTGATTGCTTAATAGATCTCTTGAAAATAAAATATATCACAAATTCATTATCTACAGAAAGTGCAACTATAGATAAAGTATTATTGAAAGTCATTATTTCACACCATAGTCTCTCTGCTCCCTTTAGCTCTTCAATCTTTGAGTCCTTTCCTAAATTAGACAACTGCCAGATGTAACTCTGGTAATAAAAAATGTGGGGGAGCACATTACAGCAGAACCTTGTTTATGCAAATTGACCTGTCTCAAGACTCCACATAATGAATGAATGTGTGACAAAGGTCAAAATATATTATTTTCTATTTATGTGTAATTGTTGAACTGTTTTTTGCACATGTAATGAAAGTGTTTTTGGCTTCAAATGTTATATTTTCCTGAACCTATTCCACTCAGGATTGGATAAAAAAGATTTCACTGGCACAAAAGGACCCTGATAAATAAAGAGTTGCGGTAAAGGTCAATTTGGGTTAGATTTTAGGTAAATTATTGCTTAACAGAAAATGCTGTAGCCCCCCACAAAAATAACAAAGTAGTTATTGTTTTCCTGATACTCAAAGGGACAAACACTCTCCTTCTCTCTCTCACACACAAACACACACACCATTTTTCTGCTCTGGTTTCTCCTAACCTGACATCAGCCAAAGTGCTTGCAGGAGCATTCATGAGCTCGTCTGAGGTAAAGAAATAAGACACTGTACTAACACATGACAAAGATTCTGTAGAACAACCTCCATCCTACACAATCATTAGTTCAAAGACATACGTCCATAAAGGGAAAAAGATTACGCCTCAAAAAACATGTTACTGATGCCACTGCTTCAACTGAAGTGGGTCTTCTAACATTTAGTTTTCAGTGTACATCATTATCATCATCACACAAAACTGATACAAAGTGTTATGCCCCAAAAGAGGATTTGTCTATGTATTACTGAACCTGCAATGCATTTCTAAAATCTACTAAATAATTGACCATATCATCACTATCAGAAAAAACATATTCATGGCACATAAATAAAAAGTAGATTTAAGGAATGATGACAGATAAACTTACTTGGATAATTAAAAAGAACCTGGTTTGTTTTTAAAGGAGCATTTACACTCTATCGTATAGCCCAGCTAAGTGTGCACTGGAGGTGGGAAACCTGAAAGGTTGAAAAAAGGGAGTAGATAGGTTGTTGTTATGTGTGCTTTTCTATCTTTGTGAGGACTAACTGTCTTTAAAGCAGCTACACTTTACATTTTTACTAGTATTTGAAAGAGGCTGCTTTTAGTCTACCACAGTTCTACGGAGCTTTGTATTTTATTTTATTTTTTGTAGTGTATTTATTTTTCAGACCACAACTTTAATGTAATTTATTAATTGGTTCTCTCTCACCACTCTCAGCAGCATTGAGTATTTAGCTACTAAAGAGCAAGATATTTCCCACAGTAGTTTGTGGAGACCAAAACAGAAATAAAAGTAGAGTGAATATTAGACTTACATTCATCAGGTGACCCGAAACACAAGATGGTGCTCCATATCTGTCGGATTATGTAAATAAGCACAATGTCAAATTCAAAAGTGATAATGTGTACATGTTGGGCTTGGAGCTTGTTTCTGGTGCCCCCAAGTGGCCAAAATTGTATTAATTATTACTGACTTGTTAGGAAGTACATTTAAACTAATGCAGCTGCTTGTCTCTCCTCATTAACTTAAATGGGGTGGACAAAATAATTGAAACATCTGTATAGTAAAGTATAACAAACTACACTTCAACAGTGCCACAAACTACAGCCTCCAAAATACAACAGGGCTGTTGCATTAGACTGCTTTAGTTTTAGCTAGATGTACCTAATAAACTGGCAACTGGGCATATTCCTGGTTTATATTTATGTCAGGATTCAGTTTACAGGTATGGCTAGTTTTAGAATGAAATAGAAAATCCACCCTACAAGGGAATTTACAATGGGCTACTTCCAGTCGGCGGTTTGTTAATTTTTAACAGTGGGGGTGGCGCAATGGGAGCACCCCATGACTACACGTTGCTACATGTCACTTAGATCATGAAGGTGACACTACTCTATAGAGTACCTAGGCTACAATATAGTATAGAATTTAGAGTATTTATAGTATATAGTTTAGAGAATATTAATAATTCAAGACAGAACTGACAGAAGGAGCAATTACAAATCTGACTTGTACTTCTGCACCATGGACAACGTTATGGATTTATCAAAACGCATCAAAAAGCGCAGTTAGACTACTGATATTCCACAGCCATGGTCGGGGCCATAGCTTCTAACTTGCACAGATGATCAATGAGTCAGGCATACTAGACTACATATTAAACTAAACAACCAATCATCCACTGCACTCTCTCTGCTCCTAAGGTAGAAGGGGGACGACAGGTTAACGAGGAGGCTTCATTTTGGTAATTTTGCTAACACGGGGGATGGCATGCCCCTCAAATTGTCTATTGGCTATTTCATTGGCAGTAAAGCTGATCTTTATAGACAAGCAACAGCGGTGTCCCGATGAGCTAAAAACCAAACATCCATTCATTTTTGGAGATATACCAGTGACATTATATTACTGACTGACTAACTGGCGTGTTGTTAGGCTGCGCGAAATGTTACATCCAAATGAGTTTCAAATAAATGCGTGGATTTCAGCTGTAAATCAGTAAATGTCAACATATCTCAGTGAAATCACTATGCCTGCCATTAGCTGTCACAGTGTCCTCGCAGTTGATCCATTATTTACTGTTTATGTGGATAAAGCGGCTCCAGGATCTGTCTCTACATTACACTATCAGAGCCTGTCTAAATTATCTACACAAATTAATTAAAAGGGAGCTTTTCAATACTAAATTTGATAACAGGTGAATGCTGCTACAGGAGAGAGTGCTTTAAAGTTTCATCTTTTATATCATCCTTCAAGCTCAGAACTAAGATGGGAAGCCACAGACCAGAATCACTACGGGCCTTCTTCCCTGTCTGGTTTAGTAGAAACCCAAAAGTAGAAGATGATGGTGTTTGAGATCAGGGTTTTACACTGGTTAACCGGTTAAGGTGGTTAAGGTTGCTGAGGTTGGGGCTAGTTTTTAATCAAGTGGTCAGACTAAGTATTAGGTTAGCACTAGCTTAAATTTGTAGAGCTTTGGTTCAGGGAAATAAGAATATATAATATTAATATATTTAAATATTAATTAATTTAAATACACTTTCAGTCCTCACAAAGACGAATTGCATGTGTATGTCTTTCTTTTTGTCTGCATGTTTATTGACAGTATTATGGGTTGCGGGGAGCTGGTAGAAATCATCAAGACTTGTTTCACTATGCACTGAAGAGGCTGACGGCAGTCGCAGTTTCCTGTGGTCCAGAACTACAGTCAAGTGACACAGCTGAGTCTGTCAGGAATGTGGACGTCCATTACTCATCTATGAACGTGATCCCTTCAATCCTGCGGAGTAGAACATACAAACTCGGAATTAACACAGCACAGAGCACAGTTTGGCTGCCCTCATCTTTGCAATTACCAGTTGGCACAACAATTGGAAAGCACAAAAGAAGTGAGAGACCACACTGTGTAGCAGGAACATTTCCAGATGACAGGGGTGAGGAAAAAAAGGGTATGGCCTTGCCTTCTTAGCGGCCATAGGACGAGTGTCCTTTTGATTGGAGTTGAGGGATTTCCACACGGTAGTTTTAGACATTTCATCAGATATATTAATATCAGAGGGATCACACCTATGGATCAGGGAGAGGAAAAGGAGGGTAAGCACAGAAAGCAGACAATGTTGGGAGTGAGTTGGGGCTTTTAGGGTCTCAGTGTGTTAGTCTTTATGGGGTGGACTTAAAAACAGACAACCACATCCAAACAAGACAAGGATACAAATAGATAGACAGGAAGGTGAAACAATTCTCGCATAATCTTACCACTCCAATCATCTGAAGTCCATTCTGTCCATTTGAGTGTGTGTGGGTGTGCATGAATGTGTGTTCTTACCTGGGGTCATGTGCTTTTGGGGTCTGAATGGGCTTGCTGCTCTCCATGGGAATCTGAACAGTATCTTCCTTTTTTGCATTGAGCATAACCAGTGATTCCTAAAAAATGCACCCACCGCCACAAACATACACAGTCAAAACATGCATTTTTATTTATTTATTTTCATGTATTTTATTAAGATTTCCATTAAGACTACCTCTTGTATCTCTTTGGAGGCATCATCAAGGTTTTTTTTCTTCCATTCAGGCATTAAGTCATCCAGGTAACTTAGCTCTCGGTCAGAGAAACACCAGTCCAGCAGCTTGCGGATGAAAACCAGCGCTAGCACCTGCAAGTACAGGAGAAAAAAGATGCCTGTCATTTAAATAGATGGCATGGAGAGACTGGAGAAAGGAGAGGGGATGTTGGTGGTGGTCAACTCACCATCATTGGGAAGATGATAGCAGCGGGGGATGTCTTAATTATCCAGAGCAGCACCAGACACGTGAGCTGGGTAACAGTGAACAGGTGCACCTTCCTCAAGGGGACGTGGCGCAGGTAGATGAAATCTGGCTGGTGCTTTGCTGGCATGCCAAACAACTTCAGACGGTCAAAGAACTGAGAAATGATGGTGATGAAAACAGGTGGTAGAGAAGTCAGAGACAGAGGGTAACAGGAGAATTGAATTAAGGAGAGAAGAGCAGAGACACAGATGTGAATATGGCAAGAGAAAAAAGTGATTATGAATGACAAATTTAGTTAAATTGGTTTGACAATTAACTGTCAGGCCGCACTGAATTGCAACAGCATTAATTAGATGAGGAAAGGGCATAACAGCTGAGGGAACAACTTGAAACATTTTGTATTTGAATTACCCCGACACTATAATTAGGGGGTGCCAAAGTAACAAATGTTCAAAGTGTACACATAGTGGCTTTACTATAAATCATCTTTGCCATATAGAATAACATTGCTGTGTTTATATATGTCAGATTGCACATTACCTGGATGCCTTTTAATGAAGAGACTCCCATGTACAGGAAAACACCATACAACACTGGCATTGGAATGAACTATGAAAAAACAACAACATACATCCATGAGCTTTGGTAATACTTTGACTATTTCACGCTCTCACTTCTCTGACTAAATATCCAAGCCAGAGGGGGGCAGCATTGCTCGGCATGTCTGACTAACCTGCAGGGCTCCAGTCATGAATACAGAGCAGCCCATGAGCAGGAAGATGAGCAGGCCAGTTAACCTCTGTTCTCTGATGCCCAGGAAGCGAGGCTGCTCTCCCGGAGCTGAGCTCTCTGACTCCAGCTTTAGGCTGTTGACGTGAGAGATAGACAGGACAGTGGCTGCTACGAACCAGGGCAAGCCCATGATGGAGCACACGCCCAGCATCATCCCAACCATCAGCAGGTCCAGGTGGTACCCACAGCCCTTCTGCATAACAGAGAGAAGGAAATTGAATAACTGAATAAGACGAATAACTTAGCGACAGTCTGCAGCTGGAAGCAACGGTGCAGAGATAGGGCAGCTGTATGATCAGAATTTTCAGATTTTTTCTTACTAGCAGTTTGTGCTCTTTGCGGTTGATGATCACAGCAGTTATCTGTTGGTCCATAAAGATAAGGATGGTACAGAGAAGAGCTGGAATAGATGCAGCCAGGACTGTCCACCATGGGTTGCGTCCTATTGGATTGATCAACCAACCTCGGTCGTCCCTGGTAGGCTAGAGGAGCCAATTTAAGAGAAGTGAGGCCATGATTCAACCATAACAATGCAGAGTTTAACATCAAGGTTCACATTATTATTGTTATTATTTCCTCTATACCTGGAATTTGCTGGGCACCTTCAACTTCTGGGAGGGCACTCCAACAACATAGTCAAGCAGAACCATGACGGCAATGGTGAGGAACACTGCAAAGTCACTGATCATGGACCGCACCTGGGCACGAGCAATAACAACACTCAGAGATCAGTGGTTACTAATGTGGTAACCCCTAGCCAAGTGAGCAGTCATATTGGTGAATTACCTTGGTGGGGAAATAACGACTAGTCTTGAGTTGTTTGAGGAAGGCAGACAGGAAGAAGGTCGAGAAGAACAAGATGGTAGACCAGAAGAGAACATCTGGGGTATAGGGGCCATGGTGGCCACATGCTGTCCCAACAAAGTGGCCCTGCATACTGATACACTCCTGTAGAGATTCACAGAGGTCATATTAGAAAAAAACTGCCTCAGAGGACTCAAGAGAAAATAGATCAAAAGAGTAAGGGGTGTGATGACTTATGTCAAGTCCACCGATTAAATTTATTTTCTATGCAGAACAGGTGATCCGGCTTCACAGTGCATGATGGATTCGCCGCAGCGAGTTTTCAGAGCATTCACCATATCTGTATTTGCATTAAAACGACTCAACCTGAATTTTATGCAAATGAGTCTGCCCAGCATAACTACACCAGGCTTAAAAGATCAGATCAAAGTGTCAAACTAGGCAGTGCTGAATATGAACCAAGATTGTGCTACTGCATTTACTTTTCAGAAACATATTTTAGTGTACTGTTTAACTATAATACAAGAAGGTTTGTGACCAGGCCGACATTTTTTCTTGCTTGAAAACAGATGAGGCAAAACCAAGCACCGCCCAGTTAATTAACCCTAACCCCATCAGCTGGAGAGTTTAGTTTTCTGGGGCATCCAGATGCTTCCTTCCCAGAGGCGGCCTGTCTGCACCTTAAGATTTTACCAAAATTATCTGTCAGACAAGAAGAGTCTACAAAGCGTACTGAGAAGAAACAAGATAAACCTTTGGTGTGCTCGGTTACACACACAGCAGTGAAAGGTAAATTGATTGAATGTCCTTCTCAGTGTTTGCAAAGGTCCTTAAAAGAGGTTAGCTGCTCAGGGGAAGGTGAAGAAGGTGAACTGAATGGTAAGTAAACACAATGGACTGAATGCAGTGTGTGCTATCATGTGAAAGTTACGCTAACATTAGGTGTGTGTGTGTGTGTGTGTGTGTGTGCACGCGTATGTGTGTGTGTGTGTGTGTGTGTGTGTTTCCGCATAGTTACATTACCTTGACAGTAAGGTTGGACCAGGGTACAGCAGCGGGTGTGATGTTTCTCTCACTCCAGAGTTCTAAGGTTTTATTACTGGGATTATCTGGCTCTGCACACCTACAGCTAGAGAGAGAGAGAGAGAAAGAGCACAAAGCACACAGAAGAAAAATCAGTGGCTGACAAAAAGGATGGGCTCACATTTTTTATCAGTCAAATTAGGCCAGACATAAAGGAAACAGCATGGAAGGATGGGATCTGAAGGCTTTTAGAGGAGAGCAGAAACAAAGAAACAGCAAAGCCACATAGTGAGGAGAAGACGGCTATGTATTCTTAGAGAAGAACAAAGCACAGAAAGAAAACAATGAACAAAGAAAAACCTGAACATGCAGGTGAAAGACAGAGGAAACCAAGGGGAGTGAACATTTTGTTACTCACTACACCAGTGTAAGTTGGTCCAGATCGCTGTGTGCATTGAAGGGGTAGACTTCTCCCAGGTGGAAGAGCTTCTCCAAGGCCTCGTAGATGAAGATGAGGCAGATGAGGGCGGCAAAGGCCTCCTCTGTGAACCGAGTGATGTAGCACACCAGAGAGCTGGCGTCTGTGGCAACCAAAATCAAACACAGCAGGGCCGTCCACAGGCCGATGCAAGTCCTTAGTGACAGATAGGAAAGGTCGTAGTCCCTGATATGAAAGAACAAGAGAAAAGATTAGGGGTAGAAAAGGAATACATAATCGGGTGGTGATGATATAAATGTCACAGAGAGGTTGTTCTAATACATACTTGCAGAACTTGAAGAGGATTTTCTCAAAAACCAGCACAGGACCAGTGCTACCCAGAATGGTGAGAGGCTGACCAGCAAACACAGAGTAGGCTACTCCAGTCATAGACGCACCAAGCAAGGACTCTATGGCACTCTACAACACATGGAGGAAACGTGTGCAGTACAATATTACATTAACATGTACAACGTCTATACTGCATCCATAATGTTGTATGTGAGTACAGTGTGTGAATGTGTGTCTGAGTTTGTTTGTGCTCTTACGATGCGCCCCTCTGTCGCCTCCCCCAGCAGTCCTCCAAAGGTGATGACAGGAGACATGCAGGCACAATAAAGGAAGAGGAAGGAGGCCACACACTGGAGGCTCAGACCGTCCTTAAAGTCACTCAGATAGAATGGCACTTTCCTCTTGATGTCCAGTATCAGACCGCCGAACAACCTGATCACAGCGCACAACAAAAGAAGAGAGGTGCAGAGATATAGAGAACAATTTGACATGTTAATGTAATGATATTGCCAATTTCTAGTTGACATATTATCATTATTACATTGTTCCAAATAACTCGACATTTTAGGATATGCATATTTGCTTTCTTTCCAGTACATTGCCACCTTCTTCAACCTGTGCAGAGGGCCAATCCGCCAGAATAACATAAAAACACATGTGTGGATTTGCAGGGCCTTTTAAGAGTAATTTAACATTAGCAGTGTTTCACTGTTTTCTCTGGTTAAAGGTTTTTCAAGCATGTTTCACCCCATATGAGAAGTGTGCTCTGTTGCACCTGTAACCACGCCTATCAGTGACCAGTCACAGTACACCACTTAGTTCACCACACCAAGGTATGAAGATAAGACACTGTAGGTGAGCAAAAACAAGATTTTAAGGGTGTGTAAATAATAAATAATAAATAATAAAACTTGTCTGTAGGGGTTGTCACTTGCTTGTCCCACCTCAGCTTGTCATATATCCACAGTTAGATTTTGTGGTGCCAGCAAATGACAGATGTGGTCAGTGTTAAACTCAGCCCCAGGCTTCCACCCGTCCCTTCAGAAACATAACTGGTGCTACCTCCATGTTACAGGCTGCTTTTATGACAGCATATCCTGATAGTCAACATTTCTGGGGTATAACATCTTGCTTTTTGAAATCTGAACTTGACGTTTGTGTATTATAGCACACATTACTGAAGCAACAAGCCTGTGCAATAAACCTGCAAATGACAACCTACCTTCCAGTTCTCTGCAGCTCTGGCCCATGGTGCTCAGCATGCAGCTCTTCTTCTACCTGGCAGGCTGTGCCATTAGGGACTCCGGGCATCTTCCTCTTCTCCTGCAGATACCCAGTGACAGTCCAGGAACAGACAAAATAAAAATAAAAATAAAAATAGCTACACTATATCAATACAGCAACTGTTACTTTTATCACACCAAGTCAAGGTTTTAGCTGAAATTCAAACCTTAAAGTAAATCTCTATGTCATCAAAGTTGTGTACCTGAGAGGGGACACTCTTTGGGGGCTCGATGCGGATGGAGGGGTCCCACTCTCCTGGTGGCAGGACCGTCACTTGGTCCAGGAACTCATCTATCCCAGCCAGCAGGTCACTTCTGTCCTTTGCCTTGTAGGCTACATCGTGAAAGATCTGATCAAGAGAGACGTGAGGGAGGAGAGTAAACTTAACCGCCTGCCTTTCCAAGGAAGATGTTGAGATTTGATTTGCTCTGTGAATGTGTCTGAAGCTAGATTTTAACTGACGGAGCTTTTCTTACTTCATCTGTCATAATGGTTGCCATGGAGCGTCCAATTTCGTGGTATTGCTGGGCCTTTCCATCTGGACCCAGGAGAATGAAGAGGAACCTGACATTTGTAAGAAGATGATTCAAAGTAAATAATTTGTGGATTATTGTATCAACATAATTAGATTTTACTGAACCATTGTTTATGTATCTGCAAAGAGAAGTGGCCATCTACCTCGTTGGTATGGGGACCTCAGTGAGTCCAGTGAGCAGCACAGCAGGGGAGAGGCGGACAAAGGCCACAATGGGCCGCTCCAGGAAGTCCAGTTCTCCCACTAGTACGTTGGAGGCCTCTGCACCCTCTGGGATCTTCTTCATGAAGTGCAGGTCCACCTGGTGAGACAAGGTTGAAGTTAATATCAGCTAAGAATACAATACAATTACTAAATACCTACTGTGGTAGTAATTTTTTTAACAGGCACATCCCTGCATCCTGTAACTTGCACTAACTAAGAGTTGTACATAAAGCTTTACCACCACAATTCCAGAGAACCTAGCTATCATTTCAGTGCTAGTGATGTTAAACTGTACAGTAATAAAGAAGAAGAAGCTTTTAACTGTGTCCTATGTGGCTGTCTTTTTCAGAGATGCATTTTCAGCACATGTAGTTCTCTTGTTGTTTCCTAGGGGGCACTATGTGACCTAATTGATGATGATGTTGACAGCACACCAAACATTGATTACAGACCTTGGCAGAGAGCTACATACATAGCCGAACCAAAAAAGATCTTATACTGCTGTTGTCAGATGTGTCACCCTCATTACACCTACTCTTTTTTATACTCATATTCAATTTTGGTCTTCACAGCATCCATCCATATACAGGAACAGTGTGCACTGAGAAACTGCACACATTCCTGAGAAGAAGAAAAAATACACTTGTTCCAATGCATGTTTGTCTACCTTGCTGAGGTCCACTTGGTTGCTGTCCTGTCCGCCACCGTTCTTAGCTGGTTCTGTAGCAGGTGGAGGCTGGGGAGATGTGGCTGGCC
The DNA here is from genome assembly GCF_021292245.1 of Micropterus dolomieu. Classification (NCBI taxonomy): domain Eukaryota; kingdom Metazoa; phylum Chordata; class Actinopteri; order Centrarchiformes; family Centrarchidae; genus Micropterus; species Micropterus dolomieu. The sequence goes on from NC_060167.1 coordinate 23,248,705, forward strand.
CTGCTGGACAGTAAAGCAGTGGGTGTTTGAGAGAGAGAGACAGAGAGAGAGACAGAGAGAGAGAATCAGAGTCCATATATATATTTATTGGCCTGCCAAGTGCAAAGTGAAAAACACAACCAATGAAGGCAGTAATGCTTAGCTGCCAATATATCGCCACAGTTAAATGTTTTGGACAGTTTGTCCCTGAAAGCATTTAGTGTCACTGTTTAGAGATTGTACTTTATTTTATGGGTCTGTCTGTTGCTTAGTTTTGCTGCTTTTAGTCTCTTCCTGCTTACTTTTATTCCGTAGTTTTTCTCCATTCATCCACTCAAATCTTATGTAATCTTAAATCCAATGGAGCAAAATCTCACTAAAATACTTCAAAGTTCAGTCATGTTTATAAGACTTTAAATACATGTACAAATGTAATTATGATTTAAATCCATGATACTAGATTTCAGCATTTGATTTGTATCAAGATATGATCTGGACTGTTTTAATGTTACTGGCTTGCAAAGAAGTTTGGCAGGATATGTATCTGTGTTTGTGTACAGTATGAAACCCACCTGTGAGTTGGGTCTCTGACTGTTTGCGGGTTCCCTCAGCGATGGAGCGTACCATGGGCATCAGGTTCTTCTTCTTCTCGTTCTGGTGGTGATGTCTCTTCAGCAGAGCCTCACGCACCTTCACTCTCACACTGTCGTCCAGCTCATGGGACGCCTCCTGGTGGTCCAGCACCATGTCTGCAACACACGGGCAAAGAAATATGCACGTATGTTCTATGTTGACCAGAACTTGAACGCACAAAAAAACTAGTTAATAAAGAGCCTAATACTCCAACTATAGAGCCTTCTTTCAACTATGAAATATTTTATTTTTCCTTTAATTGCAGTGGTTTAAAATGTTATAATCTCATACATCTGTCAATATGTAAATGTACAGTGCTGAACAGAAAGTGTATTGGAAAGGGATAGGTCAATATTTGACCAACATATCGAGTCATGTGGGATTGCAGAGAATAATCAGCATATCTTCCTCTCTCTCACCACTTCTCTCCCTGTGCTTTCTTTTTCATAGTGACTTGCTGAGTCAGCACTGGATCTTTCCTTACTCCTTTCCTTCTCTCCTCTACAGTCAATCAAACTGACACACACACACACTGCAGTGGCTGTATTCATTCTGAGCACACTTCAAGGCCAGCGCTAATGTGTTGAGCTCAGCGCCAGTATAATCAGCCATGTTAATAAGGACAGTGACAAGAGAACTGCCCAAAGGGGGCTGAAATTAAATCAAAACCCAGAAATGGTACATCTGACGCAGCCTCCACTCCCACATCATAAACTTGGATGGATCACTTTCCTTCTAATTTGAGACTACAGCAACAGCTCTGCCTCCTCTAGTGTATCACTTGACAGATGACCATCGGTTACTCATATGACAAAGAGACACATTCAATAATATCTGTCATGTTCAAAGAAGTGGTCTAAGCAGCCTCCTTCATTGATTTTACTTCAACATACTTTGTTGATGTTAATTAACAGATACTGATACTTTTAATTAAGTAAGATAAATTCTATTGGACTTGGAGAGTTATTTATCAACTGTCAGACTTTTTAAAACCAGACTGAGGTGAGAGCAAGCTCGCTTCCATTATAAAAGGATTTTCCCATACATTTACCTGCTTAAATTCCACTACAATTGAATTATTTGGACCCTGGTGGTGTTTAGAGCAGGGAGAATTACCTTCAACCACAATATCTGTGTTTTTATTTATGTTGGTATCCTATTATGTTGACATTTTCGGGGAAAGTCTGAATCAATTAGACTCTATCCTCTATCCTATAGCTCCTTTGGGCTACAGAGGTTAAGTCTTGTGTTTCAGCATAAAGGTTTTGTATAGAATATGCCTTTTATGCAACTTCAAGGATTTTCAATTACATCCTTGGTTTCAGTTCACCACACTACCAAAAATAAACAACTACATAACATAAATAACATTGGTAAAGTTTTCTGTATCTCTTCTACCATCTTGGCTAAGGTTTGGAGACCAGGTGCTGCTGGCAGGAGTCACAAGAGAGAGCAGTGGGGAGCTGGAGAAGAGGAACGACCGCAGACAAGAAGTCTGTTCAGACTGTAAACCTGTCACAATCTGACCATGAGGAAGACTGACCATGTTTGTGTGTGTGTGTGTGTGTGTGTGTGTGTGTGTGGGATGGACAGGAACGTGAAATATCATTTGCAAACAATACTTTGCATTTGTTGAAATCTGTTTAATGATTAACTTTCAGACGACTGTGAGGTTTAGAGTGTGTGTGCGCACATGTGTGTGTGTGTGTGTACATAAATCATTTACATGTCTTTCCAATTTAAACCTATGGTCATTCACTCATTCATGGACATCTAATCGTGGGCTTGCATGCAAATTGCAGGTGCATAGTTATATGCACGCTTGTATGAAAATTAGCTTGAATTGCAGAAGCAGCTTTATTTAATTGTATATTTTAATGCAAATCAGGTTCAACAGAAGTTCAGCTGCAAAATTCCAGTAAAACACAACCACCAAGCAGCCATTCTTGTTTGTTCAACTTAAAGGGATACTCAGCGATTCTAATCCAATACACTTTTTATTAAATTCAATATTTCCTCACAGTTCGCTAGCTCTGTGTATGCTCTGGAAAAAATCTGGTTTTCCTACACAGCCCTGGGTCTGGAAATTAAACACAAAGAAAATGGCTCGGTGCGATCCCCACAACATTGTTCAAGTCAATCAGCAACAGGAGGTGGTAGAGCTCGCACCCAGCTTGTGCTGGGAGAGAGAAAGTTATAAACAGGCGTACATTCAAACATGCTGGACTCATGGCTGGAATCTAGTCGCTGTCCAGAGGGAGAGAAAGAAGAGGAAAAGGTCTGATAAGTAACTTGTGTCAAATTGTGATACAAGTTAGACCACAAGACCAGGCAAGAGGAACTCCCACCTGGTTAGCTTTGTTAGCTTAACATGAACTTCGTTTGTTTACTATTCATCACTGTTGAGTTACTTGTGGTAATCCTAAAAATTATAAATAAGACTAAATGGCTTAGACTTTGGCTTTGAAAAGTATTTTTGCTTCAATACATATTTGAATATTGACAGGCTTGTTGTCACACTTTCTACAGTACTGCAAGTAACATGCCACCTTATGTTGACATAACATGGAAATAATTAGTAAAATTAAATTTTGCCTTTTCTGTGGCTGACAACTTGGGTCTGTGTGTGTCTGCTTGTGTGTTTCTGCAGCCAGCATGATGATCGTGCTCCCCTTAGGCCTGTACTGTATGTGTGTCTCCTCTCTTAAGAGATTATATTGATTTGTGGCGCAAATCCAGTGGGCCTGTACTGTGTCAATGCATTTAATATTTAATCAAGCACAGGAGCAAGAAGTGACAGGAAAATACATTGTGAAATCATCTATTTGAAGAAGCAACCAGTCACTTACACTAATGATAAAAACGTATTTCTTGCAATGTTCCTATAAAAATCTTTGTTCAGACAGAGCCTGCCTTTTTTTCCTAGGGATAGATAGCACTGTGGTTCTAAGATATTATTATATGTCAAATTCTCACCTGCAATCTCTTCGATGCAGTCAGCATGCATGTCAAGCAACACGCTGCCATTGATGATGCAACTGCGAAGCTCAAACAGGCTATGGAGGGAGAGAGTAGCGACATAGGGCTTGCTCCACCTCTCCCCGCCATCCTCCACGTCCTCCTCAAACTTCAGCCACCTGCGAGGTAAAGAGGGGCTGTTTTTAATGAACTTCTTAAAGTGGAATTTTGGACTTCAGTTTGCAAGTGGAAATGAACTCATACATATGAGGGAAAGGTTTGACATAAGCATGTGAAAGAGAGATGTGGCATTTGACCAGCATGAACAAGATCACAGCGCTGTTTTTTTGCCGCTCCTCTCAGCTTTTCGTCTTGAACAAACCAACCAAAAAATGACCCACTGAGCTTTAAATGTAACCAACACTCCCTCTTCATAACATTACAGCTGTATAGCTGCCGGGCTGTCAGAAGCTTTATTGCCAAGCATTGTTGTCAACAGCTCCCGGAGGAGAGCCTGACCTGGCTGTTTCCTTCCACTCAGCATCCTTGCCATCCTTCACACAGATCTCATCCAGCTCAGTGAACAGCTCGTGGGTCACATGTTCAGCATCCTCCTCTGTGCCCAGAATGAACTGGACCCGCTGGGACGGCGTGTCTGATGAGGTGAGAAGATGTGAGGGAGGAACGAGAGGTGAGCTGTGGTTCTCAAAGACTTTCACAAACACACACAACACTACTTACTTTGTCAGTACATGCCTTTGAATACAGGGTCCACGTACACATGCATGCACACATACACACACATGCTGACTAGTTTCTGTTCTTTGATAGCTAATTAGTGGGCTTGTCAATTTTAGCCTGCAGTGCTGAACGTGTGTGTACAAGCATGTGAAGTGACCACAGTATTGATGGGCTTTGTTTAATAATCAGTGCCTCCTCTCTAGGCGATGGATGCGCAAGTACGTTGCGTATCCACGTTCTCCACTGAGCCATGACCACTCTCTCTCCGAAGGATAAATGATGAATGGATGAGCCTTAAAAATACTGGATTGGAAAAAGTAAAAGACACTGTCTGTAAAGTGGTAGTCTAAGAAGAAGTTTTGTATGTGTGTGTGTGTTACCATGACTGGAGGTGGTTGTCTCAGTTTCCTCGCTTTGTTGTGTTGCGATGCTTCCTGCCCTTTTGTCTCTCTTGCGGTGCCGAGAGCCATGGGGCTTGTGGTGACGATGGCTCTGCCTGGGCATCCGAACCCCGACAAACAGAGTCCGGTGGCCTAAAAAAGAGGCGAGAGAAGAGTAACTGAGTAACACTTTTATACACATAGTGTCATTATTTACTGATAAACAAGCAATACTGATATGCAAGCATATTGCTGTAATTTCATCACTATTGTCTATTTATTTAATAAAAATCCAACACAACAGAGATTTGAAATAAAAAACATAAAACATCATCATGGTGCTGTAAATGCCCATAAAGATTCTTGGGAGTTCAGTATCTGCCCCTTACAAGTGATTATAAATAAACTGTACTAAATGAAATATGAATACAAATCTAAAGAATAATTCTGTCTGTTTTATTCAAATGAGCTTAAAGAAGGAGGAGATCCAGGAAGGCCAAAGCTCACAATGGCTCACAATGAATAGTTTTGTATTTCAGATTTCTGTGGACATTTCTGTTTCATCTTTTATTTCTTGGAAAGAAATCGTATGAAGGTTGCTACTTGAATAAATTTTTTCTCCTTGGCCTTTAGAGTGTTTCGAGCATGTTTATTTATCAGATAAGCTCTTCAATTTTGGGCTGCACCTTTATCAAATGTTGTTATAAACAAAGGCTTTTCATTTAAATTTAATTGAAAAAACAGAAAACAGGTAGAAACCGTACAAACATTTTGTTACCTTTATGTCTGTTGTCTGTATCCTGTACTTATTTTTTGCTACATTAACCTTGTTTTTTGGTTATGTTTCTCTGATTATCAGACCCTTTTTAAGCTGAAACATACTGTTGATTTTTTTAAACATAGCAAACATGCCTTTTCTGTCATTGGGTTTTGTTGCTTGTGTAATTTTTTCCACTCTCTATAAATACAAACACACAAGTACATTTCATTCCAGCCGTTCTGATAATTTACAGTCCTAATAAGCTGAGGATAAAACTACCATCTTCTTGTATTCCACGTGGAACAACTTAAAGAGAAAAGAAAAGAGAACAGAGCAGAGGAGGGAACTGCTAACAGGGGACAGTAGAGTTGAATTTGGGTGCCCTGTGGTCTCTTACTATAGCTCAGATGGTGAAAGTGAAAGCCATTGAACGGAGCATTGGGCGTTGGCCCAAAGCTCCAAGGGGAGAATCAGGGAACAACACCATGCTCCCTGTCCGACATGACTCTCAACTGCTGCCTTCTGTTATTATCATCAGTGTATTCAGTGTTGAATGCAACACGCTGTGATAACAAGACACTGAATGCGAGTGACACTGACAGTTAGGGGTTTTATTTGAATATCAAAAGAGAGACTTGAACAGAAAATGTATAAAACTGTTCTGGCAACCTGTTGAAAAAAATGGAACATGGGTTTATCAAAGAGTCTGTGGCAGTTTGATATATAGTTAGATATTTTGGGGTGCAACGAGGAAACAAAGCTACTGAGGGGCAGCTGAGTGTTCCATCTCCGAACATGTTATTATTCCTCTTGGAAAGCAATATTGGGCCTAGTGACACACACACACACACACACACACACACACCTATGTTCCCCAACCATCCTCTGGATAGATGGAGGATTTATTATTAATGTTCAGCTCTATTCATCTCCACCAGACAAGGACACAACACATACACATGTCTCTAAAACAACTCACACTGTAAATGATACATAGAACATAGAAATGACTAAATCATGCAGAAAACGTTGCTCCGTCATACTGTTTGATAAAATATGTACGATATATAGTAAGCAGTCTTGGGAGATCTGCTGAAGGCTGCGTGAGGTCAGCTCACCTGTGGTGTAAGGTACTAATCTAAGGAGTATACTGTCCTTAATCAAGTACAGCTTTGCAGTACAGTCACTTTTCTTACATATGTCCATTATTTTACAATACTTCTGCACTACTACATTTCAGCGGGAAGCATACTTTTTTTACTCCACTTTATTTAGGCAATCCAATGGATGCAGTTACTTTCCTGAAAAATATTTTAGGTTACACTTGGCCGGCAGTGTAACTATGTAGAATATAGTTTTCTCCAGCTGAAAAACTATTTACTATGTGTAATGGCAGAAAAATTGTTTCCTCTTACATTTAATCTTTTATATACTATGTACACTATGTCACTAGACCATTTTGTTGAATCTAAAAATAAACAAATAATGGAGCCGTGCTTTGGAAATGCAGAGATTGAGATATCTCTGATTGTACTTTAAGAAAAGGAAAAGGAGCTAAAGCCATACAGAGATGTAGTTAAAGGATAAATCAACACTACATCTAGTTCAGCTGCCAGCATGCTGCTTCTCTGGCTGCTCCTCAATCAGTGAAAAACAGAACTTCTGAACGGGCTGTAGTCAGGTGTTTAACATTGTGGAAAGTTTGAACCAATGAACTTCAGTGTTGGATTAACTAGACAATAATGACCAAAATAATGATAATAACAAAGTCCCTCCAGTTTTCAGTCTTTTGTTTTGTGTGTGTATCACTGACATACTGTGCAGCTGACAATAGCATTTAACACCTGAAGTGTAAGGTGAATGGCTAGGCAAACAAAAAAGAAAGAAAAATGTGGATAAGTGCATTCTATTTCATCATGGTATATAAAACAACAATAATATGTTATTGTGAAAAGAAACCATTCTTCATAAATGAGAATCTTAAATTTTGGAACACTGTGGCAGACAGCAGTTCATGTCGCCCCGCTGTGTCCCTTACTGTAATGTTTTACACGATACTCACCTTCTAGTTCCTCCTTCTCATAGTGGATGTTCATTACTGAGCTGGTCCCTCCCTGGTCAACCACCACCTCCTCATCTGGCCTCTGTTGGACACATACATGCATATACACACACACGCATACAGACACAAAAGGCATGTCAGTGTGTTTCTGTTCTTTGTAGTGATATTCAGTGCAGATAATACTAATAATAATACTTTTCTTCACGATGCCCTCTGTCTCAAGCAGCCATTTTGTTCTTGTGGAAAAGTTCAACTTTGTAGAACTCCTTCAGCCCTTCAAGTCCGAAAGGAAACCTGAAAGGTCATTTTGTCCAGTAGCGTCCCGTTAAAGACGGGGTACCGACATTGTAACAGAGCCACTAATTGGCCTAACTGGCAAGAGCTTTTCAACAATGACTATCAAATTCCAGACAATCTATTCTCAGACCGTCTGCCACAGACTCACAGAGAAGGAGAGCCAGGTGCACGCACACACACACACACACACACACACGTTGGCTCCACAATACCTATGAGGACATCTCGTTAACATATAGCATTCCCGAGCCCATTACCATCAACTCCATGCCTATCCTTAACCTCTGTTGTGACATGAGTACCCATGGGTTAGTGTAAATTCAGTCCCCACCAAGATATAAGAACATGAAACACACGCACACACACACACACACAGACACACACACACACACACACACACACACACACACTAGAGGTAGGACTTATGGGAGAATGTGCTAGGATCTACTATCCAGAGGAAATCAAATCAAATTAGCACAGTGTCACATCATCAAGGGCGCAGCTGTTAGCAGACTGCTGCAGGATGTACCCTCCCAGTGACCCTGCTTTCTCAGAAACAACACTGTTTGCTCAAGTGCAGTGGTGTATGTTCATGCAGGAACCTCTGCAGAGGCTCTGGAGTCCTGTGCTGCGGCACAAGTAAATGCAACAGAAAATCTTTCATTTCTAATCTCCCAGAACCTGCCACATGCTGCTTAAGACAGCGAGTGTGTACCACTGCACCAAAGTATAAATCACTTCTACCCGCCCTTTGTTCTCTGGAAGAAACGTAACCTTTGACACACATCTGCATGCTGGATGCTACATCTATAAATAAATGGAGACACACACACTTACACACAGTCATGTTTCCATCATTTTTGGAGACATTAAATTGACTTGTATTCAATCCCTGGAGACTTCCCCTAACAATAACCATAACCACTACTTGCCAAACCTAACCCTTACTTTTACTACTAATTTAATGATTTACGTTATACGAATTTGCATTTGGTCGCCATAAGCAAGGCGAGTCCCCACAATGTGACTGTGTAAACAGATTTATTTCCCTTAGTATTACCCACACAAACGCACACAGACATGCATACAGACACATAAACACACATACACACACAGGTATATAAATGGTATTTTCCGCGTAAGAGATGCTTCCGCCCACTCTATATGAACACATGATCTGTATGTACTGGATGTGCTTTTATGAGTGTGTGAGGGTGGTGAATGTAGAAGATTAAAATATACGCCATTTGTGAAAACTGACACCCACTCTTAAAAAATTATGGCGCCTAGTGTTGAACTTCTCTGGAAAAAAATTAATCAGTTTGGAAATTAAATATTTTTGATGACAAAATTAATAGATGCAGAGGGATGACACAGAAGAGGAGTGCATGAGAGTTACTGTTCAACAATGGAGCTCAGGGCAGAGCAGTAGTAAAATAATTAGTCAGTAAGTTAGTGACTGTTTATCATGCCTCCCTGATTTGATTTATCATCATGTGCATAACCTGCATCAGCACTGCAGACCTTTAGTAAGTAAGTAAGAAACTTTATTTGTATAGCGCATTTCACAGACTTAAATAAAAGTGCTTTACAACAACATCTCGACTTAAAGCAGAGACAGTAGTGTTGTAGTACTCGAGACCGGTCTTAAGACCACTTTTTGATGGTCTTGGTCTCATCTCGGACTCAACGGCATTTGTACTCGGTCTTGTCTCGGTCTCGGACATCGAGGACTTGGGATTTTATTTCAAGACCAGTCAAGATCATAACTTTGGGAATATCAATAAATTGCTTTTGCATTGTCTGATTTATTTGTTAACATCCTAACTGTGATTGGATGTAAAATATACTGCTTCAAATGCAACTAATAACCCTAATTAAAAATGTGTTGTTACTGTTAACGACTGTCCCCCCTCCCCGTGATGGTAAACATGGAAAAGGAGTGTTGAATAAAGAGGCTTAAGTTGATTTCAGCTCTAAGTATGTGGGTGTTTTAGTGGAAATGTGGATCTTTCAGATCAGTTTTAGAAGTGTGATGATCCTATGATCTCGTTCCACATTTTATTGTGTGTCATGTAATGTGGGGAACTGGCCTTGGTCTCGACTTGGTCTCGGTTTGGGCGGTCTTGACTACAACACTAAGAGACAGTATATTGGCATTTAGCATGTGTGTTTGTGTGTGCTTTGGTGCTCATATATGTGGGAATGTAACAGGCCACTCAATACATCTCACTTTCAGAGTGATAACTGAGGGGTACACACTGAAGATCTACAGTCTCTGTCATGCAGTCTTTACACTGTAATTAGTCAGTCCAATATCCAGCGGCTAGGGTAAACGCAGCAGCGCACTGCGGCTCAGGCTGCCACATAGGCAAAAATAATTGCAATTTGTCTTCCTGAAGTGCTTTTAGAAAGAGCTGGGAGTATGTATAAAACTATATTTCCCATTAATGCGAGTGATTGGTCACTTTATTAAAGCTTTCCAGGACATAAAACTACATTTGCGCTAAAGTACCCTGTTTATGTGTGTGTGTGTGTATGACTGTGTGTATTACCATAAGATGTGTGTATAACTATCAGCGATTTTCTTAGTTCTCCAGGGGTTTGGCTGATAAAACACCCCACACAGTTTAATGACAAAAAACAAACAGTTTTGAATCATACTTGCTTCCGCCTGCGGTTATGAAATGTGATAAATGTGGATGTGCAATATGTGTCTGTGTATATGTATTATTTTACAGACACAACTCAACAGCTCTTACACAAACAAGAGAAATGTATGTTGTATGTGAGGATTTCAGTTGTTTGTGTGCAAGGTTTTCAGTGTAGTATGTGCATGATTTTTGTCCCCAGGCTGATCTTTAATCTTCTATCTCATTTAGCCTAAAAACAGAACAGCTAAACATATTAACACGAGAACACAACAAGATTGTGATAAGAAAAAAACTAATTAACATGCAGTACAAACAGATAAATATCTTACCTGATTATAAGCAAAAATTTAAATCCATCTACAAAAAGCTTGCAGTTTTTATGCCAACCACTCTAACATCAGCACAGATAGTCACTTATAATTCACACAACAGTTGAAAACAACTTCCCAAAGTCCCAAAACATCCTCTTAATTCACAGGTGTGGGTGGCCTGGCACACTCTTCCTTCCTCCTTACACAGTCTCTCCACCATATCAGTGCTGAGGGATTTCTTTCTCTCAAGACAATTCTGTCCTTTTAAAGAATAAGGCCACTTAATTAGGATGTCATGCTTGGGCCAAACACTGAATGTGACTCGTGGTTTTATAATTATGTTTATGCAAGGAATGGAAGTGTGGTGACATAAGGAAAAGGCTTGTGATCATGAGTCTGCTGTCCCTGTCAAAGTGCAAGCCACTAAACCAGTACTTGGCTCACACACTAGCAGTAGCTACAGTGGGGCCTGAACTAAGCATTGGGCTGCTCCTAGAAGTGGAAAATATAGGAACCAAATAAGCTTAAACACTGATGTCCAAGGAAATGTCTATTATATATACAGCCCCAAAGTAAACATTTATATGTAATTATATAAGAAATACCCACATGAAGGTCTTTATTTCAGGCAGCAGAGCATGCAGAAAACATATCAGCTATGACAAACTGCACAGACTGAAGTGTAGTGCCACAATGTCCAAGTCATTGTTACAGATCCTGGTCTTATATGTTGGGTAAAAACCACTGAAAAGATTTTTTTTTACATAAGTGCAAAATGTTTTATGCTCCAGGGGCCAATGAATATAATGTACCAACACAGTAAAGCTGTGGGCCGGACAGCCAAACAATGAGCTGACACTCGCTATAAAGCTCTGTAACACCAAAGGCAGCTGCACATTCAGGCGATAATTCTCTGCAGGTGCATCCCTACGACGGACCCCTTTCACATTGTCACACCATTGTTTCCACATTCTCAACTGATACATTTTTATTCAAAAATCGATAATAGCTGCTTTAAAGAAAACAAACGTACCCCACCACCCCTCCCACAACACACACAACACACACAACACACACAACACACACAACACACACAACACACACACACACACACACACACACACACACACACACACACACAGCGTTATCAGTCAATGCAGCTGTGGCTGGTGAATTAGGGCTTCTATGCAGTGTGTGGGTTTGGGCTCAGGCTGGAGGCAGCCGGCTCCAGAACTGGAGCTTCATCAAACATATAGACACACAACGAGAGAGAGAGAGAGAGAGAGAGAGAGAGAGAGAGAGGGAGAGAGAGACAGAGAGAGAGAGAGAGAAAGCTCTTTGTCCCAGAAAGGACCATTGGACTTGGTCTCAATTTTTGTTTGGTTTCAATTAGTTTGTATCCATTTGTTGCAGACACACACACACACACACACACACACACACACACACACACACACACACACACAAAGGAGGAAAATCATTCTCCCGCTCATTCAGTAACTGTAACTACAGAGTGGGTGAAATTTCAGAGAAACAGATGAAACAAAAAAAATCTTCTTTTAAGTCCTATTTTCTGGGCCAGATCAGATTACACTGCTGTAAATCCATGCCTAGAATATGATGTTCCTTCTCTGGGTCCATGCTCTTCATACCACAATATGACTCACAGCCCATAGTGACCCTGGTCAAAGTTTACTAAGATCACCTTCTTAATGGCAAATTCGTGCAGGTATATGTTTTTTTTGACAGGTTAAAGGTGGGATTTGCGATTCTGGAGAAATCCAATGCCATGGCAAATACCCGCTCTCATCAATCAGCGTTCAAATAACACGACTTATACAGCAATACCAGGCTGTACTTTTATTGTGAAAGGAGATGGTGTGCCCATTGCAAATGCAAATGTAAGAGAGAAAAAAATGTTGTATAAGGAGGTGGTTTGAGTGGATGGATGGGTCAAACAAACACAGGATGTTCACACATAAACTGTTGCTTCAGTTGCTGCTGTGAAGCTAAAATGCAGAGAGAAGAGATCCAGCACATCAGCTCCTGACAGCCATACTCACAACTCTCCTGCTACTATAGCTAATATCACAACAGCAACATATCTCGAAGAAGGAATAGTGCTGTCAGTGTTTTTGGCTTGATCCGAGTCACTTTTTTGTTTCCCATTTACAGAGCCAGGGTTGTGTACAAACACCAGATTTTTTCAGCACACATACAGAACGAACCGTTGAATTTGACAAAAATGCCTGAATTCCTGTATGAGATTCAAATCACATACCTCACCTTTAATGGTTCCCTGTCATTCACCGCTCACTTCCCTCGTGTCAAATTAAGTGCTTCAGCTAATTAAAAGCTCACATGGTACTTAAAGTTTTGTTTGGTCTCTCTCTGTGGGCGAGCACATCTGTGACCCTCTAAGCATGCACATGTGCGTGATTTTCCACTGACATGGAAAATAATTTGTGTTTAGCTGCCTGTTTCTATCTCCTGGCAACAGTCCCCTTTTCTTCATGCTTTTCCTCTAGCTTCGTATCAGTCACAGCGCTCGGGAGTGTTCATGACTCAAACATAATTTTCCACACAGATTACTGAGAGTGCACCATATAACTGGTCCACAGCAAGCCCCAAAATGGCTGCTTGTCCTTCAGTTTCTACCCTTTACAAGCATATCAGTAGTAACCACCCACGGGAAACACGCACCGTAGCTGCCTTATTGCTGGATATGAAAAAAGATGACCTGAGGATGCCATTATGTGAACTTGCAAAGGGAAAAAAGAAACATTCTTTGACACTTTGCTTTAGCAGCACCTAATAATTTTTTACAGCCCAAAATATTCAGTTTCCTCTAGATGTTCCAAAATGATAGGTTATTACAGGATAGGTTCACAATTTTTCAAGTCGGTCTTAAAACAATAGTCTCGTGCTCATATGAGCATCCTGCACGTACTGGTCATTAAAAGGTCCCTTTCTAATGTGCTGTCAATGTAATGGGGTACAAAATCCACAGCACTCATTTTGTATAAAAATTCCTACCAATCTCCTCCAGGCCATATGTCCGACTGTGGTGCCAGCAATCACTCTTGGTGATAAATACTTCTCTGATTTTGGGAACTTTCCCAACCACTTTCAAAAGGTCCCGGGTTAATCAAAAAGCCCTGCCTCTACCCTGGTCAAGTTGAGAACTATGGACCAGTTTCACTTCAACCATTTCTATTCAAAACTATCGAAAGGACGGTCTTCAAACGGGTTTCAAAATGACAGCTTAATCCTTCTATTCAATGTATTTGTTTATTTTTTGGCCCACTTCACTTGATGAAGACTTTAGGCACCCTAATCTACTGTCTCAGCGCGAAAAAGCCAAATATAGAGAGAAGCTATCACTCGCCTACATGTGATAACTATACAAATACAAATGGTATTTTCTGGCAGGGCAGATTGTCCCAGAAAGATGTTAGATTCCCAGAGCAGAATAGAACAGTGCAGTCGCACACAGCGTCCTACTTATGATGCTGATAAAACTCCCATTGGTGCAGAAAGTGACTGCAGACATGAACACACACAGATTCGTATATTGGTTTTGATGAGTAAACTGTAAGTTAAGAAATTACCTGACAATCTACAATAGCATATAAAGCAGAGAAAGCATCATACATTCTCAAACTGCTGCTTCATGACCACAAAAAAAAACATTTTCCTGCATTAAAAGTTTAATTTTCTCTTCCCTCGTGCTGAGTTCATGACTTTGCTACCAGGAAATCCCGTTCAGGCTGTGTTGTCAGTGACCGGTTAGAGCTGTTCTGTAATTCTTGTAATTCAAAATGTCTAGGCTTTTTTTGGGAACAACAAGGCAAAATCAAAAGGTTTTGTCAATGGGCACTGCAGTGAAACACATTGAACTGGTCTTCGCCCTGAACAAATAGAGCAGCAATGATTTTGATCCGGGTCTCCTGACTGAGTGTGGCAATCAATGTGCTGTGTCAAAATGCCCTTTCACTCCGTTGGGGACTCTGAGTGGAGTCAACTTCAGAGGACCAAAGGCCTGCTGGTTACTATTTAAGAGGCTTGAAATCCAGAGAGGGATGGCTGACATGACAAATCACAGACACTGGCTAGAAAGCAACAGAAAGAAGCAAAAAAGATATTTATGTGAGCACACATCAAGAGCAAGTTTATCAAGGGAAAGTTTCACTCCATATGAATATAATAGCTACATCAGCAGGCAGGAGAACAGCACTGCAAGCCTGTTAATGGTAGATCCATAAAAGTGCATCCATGATTCAGCAGCACAGCGTGGGCTTTTGAGCCTTTTGAGATGTTTGTCACTACTGAATCAACTGACCGTTCCCATGACCTGTTTCCATCTAACAAAACACTTGTTGAACATTACTCTTGAGACAACTTCCACAACTCCTCTCGATTGCATCCTATTTTTATCTGTCCACGCCGACATCACCTCCCCTCCTCTTTCAAAGCTGACCCCTCTCTCCTCTCCTCGCAGAAGCACCCTGAACTGACAGCAGGGACACAGATCCTGACTCAGACAACTGGGCCTGTCACTTCCAGACTAGGCTTTGTGTATGAGAGCCAGGGCGCCACAGCCGCAGGCTACCACAGCCCCTTCATAACATTGCATCAACGCCAGTCTGCTGTAGAGACAGTGCTTCACTCAGAGGAGGGGTTTACATGAATGGTTGAAAGGAAGAGGTAATGGTGAAAAAGTGAGACAGGAGCTGGAGGAAATAGGATGAGAGGGGCGGCTGTTTTGACTGCTTCAGCCCACGGGCGGCATGAGTCATACACACCTTATTCAATGCCACTAATACAATTCTGCCTCTCCACAGCCCTCGCTCTGTAATTGTTTTCTTTTCAGAAAGATTTCTGCAGCTGTAGTTTGTTTTTGTGGGTGAAAGACAGTAAGAAGTGCAGATTTTGGAGCTTTATCTTGCAATGTGTCTGTATGATTCTCAGTCATCTGGTCATATCATATCTGAAAGTACTAATGTAACAGCAAGACTTTATTTCCACTCATATCAGTTCTACTGACCAGTGGTGATGAGTTTAAACCACTGTGGATCTCTCACTCTAAGTGTGTCTTTCAAACTAAATGAATCCCATTAAATGGTGGCTTTGGCCATGTCGTGTAACTTTAATAGTCATAACGCAAACATGATTTGCAATCTTTAGAAATGTGTTCAAAGTTGACAACTCTGACTAAAGAATAAACTACTTTTCCCTCAGAGATTTGTACAAAACTGCAGTGTTGCTCTTTAAACACATTCACTAGTCAGATAGGCGACTGTGGCTGACTCTCACTAAATGGACTCAAAGTGATTAAAATGAAAGCCTGGAGGGATGCCAAATAGCTACTGTAAAAGGACTGAAAGTGGGAACTATAGTCTTGTGTTGGGGACTTAAAGCTGAGATAAATGTATGATGAGGAGTGCCATGAATTATTAAAAACTGGAACTAGAGTCACTGGTTTACCCAATCAGGGCAGGTAATGACGCCACCAAAAGCTGTAGTATTTTGACACTGTTGCTCATATTTACAATTTAAATTTTTTTCACATCACATTTTTGAAAACATGTAATGACCCTCACATCTGTAGTTATGTGCCAACTACATATAGATGGCTCATCACACAAGTTTAGCTTGGCTCAGTTATAGTATAGTTTATGTATGTATGCCATTGCACTCTAGTATGGTATGTGATCATGTCTCTCTTTTACGAGATCTTATTGATTTCCAAGCATCTCTGTATGGTTGTAAATATGCAGAGGGTAACTGCAGAAGTAGGTTCTATCAATACAGTATTCTCTGTGGTGCAGGTATGCGCTGTACATAAATGGCACTGAAAAGTTCTCCACACGCAGTGAAAATGAAGAGGCTGTTCTGCATGGAGCTGTGTACCTGCACCACAGAGAATACATTGATAGTCTCATAATGAAATTGTAAGTGGCCTCAGTGATTCAGTGATCATTATTAAACATTTACAGAATAATTACATCAAAAGCATATTATTGACCGTCACCTTGGCAGTTAAGAAGCTACAGTATGGCATTGGATGTTTTTCAGGTTTTCAGTTTTTTTAAGGAACCACATTATGATTATTGTAAGGCACTGACTGTGTAACCAGCAATCATCAAGGCACCACCTTAGAAGACACCTTGAGCTTTAGGATTTTTCTGCCCTATTTTGCCCATATGTTGTTTTTACGTGAGCTTAGGGCCACTTGTATCACCTACAACATTAATGCTGCAAAGTGCTGCTTACAAATGAACACACCAGTAATTTAACAATGTGGATAGGTGTCCTTCATAAGTACAGTTTTGAACGGAGAACTTTTACTTGTAGTTTACTCATAGGCATAACATATTCATATTGCTTTTTTATCTTTTTACCTTTCCCGTTACTTGAGACACCTCAATAGTGCTTTGGCAAACATTCAACAGGTTTCATGTGGGGGATGTGGCAAAGATCCCAGTCCATGCTGACCGACTAGACTGCCACCACAATGGTGGAAAGACAAACTTACAGGTTTTTTGTCGTGACATCAAACTGGCATGGAAGAGTGAGGCTTGCAGGCAATTTTCCCTCCCTGTCTGAAAGCTGTCTAATCATATCAGAGACTTCCCAGCTCACCTCTGGTCCTTCTCAATCCGTCTCCTTCCCTCAGACAGGATGTTATTATAAATCACCATGATGATATGACTCTGTTGCAGTAGGCAACATTAAGTCTTTTAAGCTGTGATACTGCATGCCATGGTAGTTATAATCAATCTATACAAACATTAGCCTAATGCATGCCAGCTTGAATAAACATCCCTGAGCACTGCTGTGCTCTATAATCCATTTGTCCTTATGGGTTTGCCTCTGTCTCATTGGCTGACTGAGGATCTGGTAATGGATCCCACATGATCAGAACATCAAGGATTATGCCATTTCCACCTTCAAACCTCAATTGACCACATGGCTGTCCTCCTCCTGCCGCCAGGATTGGCTAATGACGATCATGTAGGCTAAGCAGACACTCAGCACTGTATGGTGCACGGTGTAAGGATGGCGTCAAGGTCATTTGAGGGTAACTGAGAAAATAACACGCCTCCTAAGCATCTGAAAATGCAGTTAACTGCCCCATTCCTGTTATTCCTCACACACATGTGACTCCAGGACGAGCAGGTGGCATTTTAATGAGCGCTCTGTTTTAAATTTACCGATACCCTGTCTAATCAACACTCAGCTGCAGTATCACATTAATGTGGCCGTCACTTTTCCACAACACATTTATGTGTGCTCGAGGAACAGTCGAAATAACAAAGATTTCTCAGTGCATTGCAATGTGACAGGCTACGCTCTCCGGAATTAGGCTGCTGCACGTGCAGCACCTCAGAATGACAATATCAACAATATCCTCCGCATACAGCATCATCCCGCAGGGTGAGAAGCCTGACATAATTCAACATGCTGGGAATAACATTTATTGAGTCCGCTTAAACAACCACAACAAATTAAAAACCCCAGATAGGCCTACCTAAATTTAAAACATCAGCAGGATAAGGTGTAGGTGGAAATGCAACAGTGGCAAAAAGAACAGGTGTGATCATTTCTGTCATTAAATAGTTTGTAAAATATGACTTAGTCCATCATTCCAGCAGCAAGTTATGAATTGTAAACTGAGGGACACAGTTGTAGGAGTTTGTGTCCAGCTCGCTCTGTGCCATCCGAAGTGTCAAAGCAACGCGCCATGCAATTAGACATTCAAAAGGGCACTTTACCTGGTAGCTCAGTATGCTCTCGGGATCGTTGACAGGCATGCTCATTGGCCTTTTGGGTTAACCTGCTAAGTGTTGACGGAGTGTAAAGGTGGGACTTTCTCAGGGGCCGATCGGCGCTTTCTTAGGACGTTTGGAAGAAGCGGTCACGAGTTGGAAACAGCAGCTTCTTCTGTTTCTGCAGACATGTTGAGTGGAAACATCTCTTCCAGTTGAGTAAAACGGTGAAAATGATAATTTTGCCCCCCCCTCTTCGTGTTATGATGATCTTCCGGCCGCGCTTCCAGCTCTCTTCCCTCCTGCCCTGGCTGTGGGAGCAGGATGTAGCGAGCATCACTGCTGCCTCAGCCAATCAGAGTGCAGAGGCACTCAGCGGGCTGCGGCGTACTGCTGCTACCCAACACAATAAAGCCAAGACTATTATGGGCTTATAGAACGACGTCACTCTATACAATGTCCACTTTGGTAGCTACTAAGATGTGCTAAACATCAGCTGCTAAGATGTGCTGGACTGTGACCACTGTGCACAGCAGATGGTCCATTCATTGGCCACTTAACATATTGCACTTAACAGTTCAATCCAATTTTATCTGTATAGCGCCAAACATAACATATCATAACATACGTTATCTCTGGGCACTTTTCAGAGCAGGTCCAGACTGTACTCTAACGTACTATAATAGTGCAGCTGTTAGAACAACTGAAAATATGCTGAGAAATGTCACAAATCAGAGAAAACTTACTTACTTACTTTGGTGTAAAGAAGAAGAAGTGGTGGAAGAAGAAGTACTTGGAGCCTTATATTAAGCAATAATATAAACATTATATTATGCAGCAGATTGAGTAAATATTCTACTGTCTGCAACAATGCATCACATTTTATAAGATGTAATGAGTTGTGTATGAAAACATGTAAAGTAACTAGTAACTACAGCAAAGAGTAACATTAAAAAGTACCTTTGAAATGTTTGTGGAGTATAATAATAATAATAATAACATAATAATTGCAGGGTTAAGACATGAAAGACGATATAAAGTAATAAAACATTAGTGCAAAAGTGCGCAGTGAACACAGGATGGCTCTGACAGATCCATAATGTCTCTCTGATCCTGTATCACACAGTAGTAGAACATACTAGAAAACCTGTAGAAAACCTTGGATGCCACCTTGTGGGAAGGCAAAGCATTGCGCAAAGCAGATACACTGTGTTTGTAATAATCCGTGTACATCTCATAAACCTCGCGTGCACATGTCTAACAGATAGTCAGATTATAGTGAAGATGCAAGGCATGCAGTTTTTTTTGTAACCATGCAAATGATCGCCTATATTAATAATGAGAAAGCAACAAAGATCAAACTGAGCATCAACAAATCCCTTTGTGTTTTGCCTCCACACTGGCCTCAGCATGAACTCTTTCAATAAAGACAAATATGAGACTATGTGCACCTGCCAGATTGTCAAACACTTGATTGGATTTAGCTCAGCCATTTGACCCTCCTCAGCCAATTGGTCCCCATTAGTGAGCACTGAGTCACTGCAATGAGATACGTGCATACAAACGACGTATCGTTGCTGTTTTAATGGTTCTTGTGCATGTTGCCTACACGTGTAAGCGACACGGAAACTGATAAGGATAAATGATCCTCTTTCTTCAACGCATGGCTAAAGGTGTTAGATTTTCATCGACCTGCATGGCATCCTGTTTCTCCTGGGTACGGTTGTTATGGCAACTATAAACATTGTGTGGGAGCATGCACCGTTGTTATGGGAACGGGAGCATGAAGTAAGCAGGACTGAGTCTATGGACACAGTGGTCGAGTCACTGGAGAGGTGACAACATTAGGTTTGTATCTTACTGTTCAACTTAAAATCGCTTCTGTTTTTGTTGATGTAGCCTATTTTAGGAGCAGTGTGTGCGCATGTCTAATTGCTGTCATATATGGCAGAGAGTTGAAGAGAGAGAATGTAGATCTGTTTCCAAAATATACAGGCTATTTCCGTTTTTGTGCATGCCTATGTACTGTATGTACTGCATGTCTGCCCGTGTGCGCATGAGTAACGTTATGTCAATGTGAAGCTATGACAGCCTCAGTCAGCTCTGTCCAGATTTAGATGCCTGCTTGACCCAGTTTACGTTCTTCAGTAGCTACAGAGACAAAGTGTATGCCATGTGGGATACCAGAGGAGACCATCTATCCATGATTTTATATCCTATCATATGATGACATGATGAAAAATAATGTTGTTTAACATATTTCCGCTCCCACAGGACTGACCACTGTATGTTGTTATCATCTGAAGGGGAAACTATATAATAATAACATGCAGCAAATGCCAGGTAAGTGAGTATACATTTACATACAAATACACCCACATGCATGAGCATACGGTTACTTTATATTGAAATTTGACCAAGCAATTTGTCTCAGTGTTACAGTCCGCAGTGGCTCCAGTGGAGGGGAGGTTACGTCGCATTGTGCCAAGCCTGCCAGCGATCAAGCCAGACAGGCTCAAAACAGCTAAAATGATGGTGGAGAAAGCAGTGAAGGTGATTATATATAACAGCCAGACTTCACTGTCACACCTCTGTATATTACCACACTATCCACTTATGTGATATGTGTCCTGTTGGACTCTTTCTCTCTCTCTTCCGCTCATTCTCAGTTGAGGAAAGTGTTTTCAGTGCAGGGACCCTATCCTGTGATCCGCGCTGCCTTATGGGCCAGAGGGTGGATGGAACGCCGTTTGCCCTATCCTGCCCAGAGAGCACCTCATTGCCACGGAGATGAGGAGGAAGGTGGTGATGATGGTGATGGCGGTGCTGATTTTACTGGTGAGGCAATGGGTTTTAAGAGAGCTACCAAATCAGACATTTTAGAAAACAAGCTGTTGTGTCTTTGCCATTAAACAAACTGAAATCTTATTAGTCTCAAAGCCTATGGGAAGAAAAACAGCTTTATATAAGTGTTTGACATACTGGGAAAATAATGGGTTTGTAGAACCTGTGCACAATATTTTCCCTTAACTGTCTAAGCTAAAAGTGCAAGAGGGGTTAACGTATATGTAATTAGAACACTAGTTCAGATGGATAGATGGACACCTGATAAATGATCCTTTGTGTACCACATTACAGACACCAACCTCTACCACAGACCCCTACCCTTTTAACACACCCCTCTACACATGAAAGCCCACATGCACACACACACACACACACACACACACACACACACACACACACGCCCACCTCTTTACTTATCTCTTCACAGACAGAGTGGATGACGGCGAGAAAGAGGAGAACGTTGATGACATGTATGCCCTCATGGTAAGATAACAGTTCATGTTAACCAACATGCCACTGACAGACGTTCTGAAAGCAGCTGAATGTGCTATTATTGTTATTCTCAAATTACACCATTTCCATGGGTCTTTTATTCATCATGCTGTGCATTCTAGCTCAGTCAGCTCGTTAACTTTTCCTCGACTTTTTCTAGTCTCGTCTGGCTCGAAATGAAACTACATATTTCTACTGGACAACACGCCGGGATTACATAGACTGCCGCTCCTTACGGCATGACCAAATGACCAATCACTATGCAAATTCGGGAACGTTTACTACCAAGGTCTCATCTCTAAAGAGTTTCTATTGATTGACTAGAATAAATGCAAGTTGCTCAACTTTGATCATAGGTCAGCTAGTACTCTCTATCTCCTATTCTGTTTCTTTCAGGTGGGGCTCTGTGTGAACCTGCGTAACCTTCAGTGGTTTGATGCAGCAGATCCTGACACCTTCTTCCCTAGATGCTACAGGCTTGGAGCAGAGGATGAAAAGCATGGATTCATAGGTCTGCTATATGGCTCTAATAACACATAGCTAAAATCATGCTCAATCAAAGGTGCAGTGATGTGTCTGGGTGTAAATGGAAGACGGAAAAATCGTATGTGGATATGAGATCTATTAGGTTATAAGTGTAAAAGGGGGTTGTAAGTGAACAGTCACAGCCGCTGTTTTAGTTTTATTTGTGATATATTATCATCTTAAACAAAACTACTTGCCTTT
This sequence comes from Micropterus dolomieu, assembly GCF_021292245.1. Classification (NCBI taxonomy): domain Eukaryota; kingdom Metazoa; phylum Chordata; class Actinopteri; order Centrarchiformes; family Centrarchidae; genus Micropterus; species Micropterus dolomieu. The sequence goes on from NC_060167.1 coordinate 23,271,317, forward strand.
TCTCTTGTCCTCTTGTTTTTTTTATATGACAATGAAGAGGATTTCAGGAGGACAGCATGCACCAGCCTGCTGCAGCATGTGGTTGAGACAAGTAGATGGAGGAGAAAAGGGGCAGAGGGCGAACAACAAAATACCACAAATGGTGTCTCTGATGGTAATACATGCAAAATGAATATAAAATGCACCTTTGAAAATTGTGACCCAGACATGAAAAAAAGTGCGGGTCAGGGAGAATGTAACAAATTCTTTCATATAAATCTTGTATCTCTCTCCAGAGCTGGATATCTCGGAGCGTCGATTTGTTGGTCCAGGAATGATCGATCTGGCTTTAAATGTGTGTCAAGAGTTTCTCAGTGTTTTAGAGCACGGTGACATTGATGTGACTGTAGAAACATCCCCCTCCGTGGAGGAACGGCAGTGGGCAGAGTTTCTGCAAGACTACTACATGGTTGTGCAGTGAGTATGTTTTCCGGGAGCTTCCTAGATTTGCTAGAACGATCCTTCTTAGGTCGCACTAAATTTATGTGCAGTACTGACAGCCCAAGTCAGCTTATCATATGAATATAGGTCATTAGAAACACAGTAAAACACATCCTAAAATCTTAAAAGTTCTTATTAGGTGAAGTTCTGAACTGTATCAGAAGCATCATACATACAGTATATAAGTATGTCTTTAAATACATTTTCTCAATGCTGTCTAAAGTTCATAAATATAGAGTCACTTAGGTTTAGGGTTTGTGTATCAGTCACTGGAATGACACAGCATATTCCAGTTCCACACTACTGTATATACAAATACCATAAAGTAAACATAATACCACATGCTACTCTTTATAGTGCACTGTTTTGGCAGTTGGTAAACAGCCATTTTGTAAATAAACACGTATGCAAACAGACCTCATTAAGCTCTACCTCGAAAACATTACTACCTATTTTAAATTTAAAAGCTGTCTGCTGGGAAGACTTGTTGCCACTTACACAATTACTGTACAGTATGCAAATTGGACATAGACATTACTGCAAAGATGTAGCAGGTATCAACACATACACTACTGTAATAATCTGGACACATAAGAGGACTTTGAGGCGATAACAAGCCCAGTTACTGTCCGGAGTAAAGCATAATAGTAACATTTAGTGAATCTCTACATTAATAAACTCAGTCTGTGAGTCTGATGTTTGTGTGTAGTGAAGGTGCCTTGATTAGGGGTAGCAGAGTGTTTGTGGAGCGCTGCCAGGCCATGTTAATCAGACTGCAGGAGGTATGCCCTCAGCTGGATACAGATGGACTAAAAAACATCTGGATCATCAAACCAGGTGCCAAGTCAAGAGGACGAGGTGAGTTTTTTTTTTGTGTGAAAATAATAAAAGAGTAGTTACATTGTATTCTTATATATTTGTCACTTCTATATTCTCAATGAATATAACTTGCTGTGTAGTTGTGAACATTAACTGTGACATGCAGATGTTACTACTCGTTTTTTTTTTTTTTTACATTTGATTTAAAAAAATAAAATGCCCACAATTCCCCTCAGCTTCAGTGTGATGGAGGAATGTTAGTCCGCTATTTGTTTAGAAGGCTAGGAAACACCATGTCCTCTGCCTGATAATGTTGTTGTCAATAATGGTTTATTTAAGCCAGTTTTGGTGTTTAACCACCCAGGTATTATGTGTCTGAATCGCCTGGATGAGATTTTGGCACTCGTGGACAGCGACAGAGCCCTGACTAAAGAGAGTAAGTGGGTGGTTCAGAAATACCTGGAACGTCCTCTGTTGGTCCATGGCACCAAGTTTGACCTCCGCCAGTGGTTCCTCGTCACCGACTGGAACCCTCTGACTGTCTGGTTCTACAGAGAGTGCTACCTGCGGTTCTCCACTCAGCCCTACTCAACGAAAACTCTGGACAGGTCAGACAAAAGAGGAAACCCAATAATATACTTTTACTTGACATCTTATATCTTTGTTAGTCGCTAGTTCTTTGTAAAGGGATTTAAAAATGCAAGTAGGACTAAATATACCCATTTTTTTCAAAGCACATTTTATACTTATCATCACGGACATTATTTTCCTTAGCTCAGTCCACCTGTGCAACAACTCCATCCAGAGGCACTTCCAGCCATCCTGTGACCGCCACCCAGGAGTGCCTGAGGACAATATGTGGTCCTGCTCTCAGTTTAGGGCCTTTCTGCAGCGCCAGGGCCATGGGGCCGAGTGGGAGTCAGTGGTGGTCCCAGGCATGCAGCAAGCGGTGGTCCGTGCCCTGCAGACAGCCCAGGACCTGGTCGAGCCCCGCAAGGCAAGCTTTGAGCTCTATGGAGCCGACTTTATGCTGGGCAGAGATCTGAGGCCCTGGCTTCTGGAGATCAATGCCAGTCCCACTATGGCCTGTTCCACTGCTGTGACCGCTCGCCTCTGCCCTGCTGTGCAGCTGGACACACTGAGGGTTGTGCTTGACCGACGAACCGATCCTAGTGCTTACACAGGAGGCTTCCAGCTAATCTACAAACAGGTTGAAATATCATTACACATGAGGCAATAGGTGATCATTTCCAAGACAATTTCACAACAAATGTGTTTGTGTTTTAATTTATCGCCCTCCCAGGCTGCTGTTGAAGTTCCTCAGTATGTGGGAGTGAACCTGCTGGTAGAAGGAGCCCCCATAAGGCGATCCAGACCTCCACTCCATAGACAAACTGTTATTTCTAACCCAACTCCCACCACCCAGTTCCCATCACCAGAAGATGTTCAAACAACACATAAACCATCATGTGAGAAGATCTCCGCAGTCTCTGCTTTTCGCCGTTCAGGCAAGGAGAACCGAGCTGTTGGAGAGAAAAGTAGGCAGCTGACATCAACATCTCCTAAAAGGGAACGTGAGGGGAGAACAGAAGTTCTGAATACCTCCTGTGTTGGCAGGTCCTGTTCATCTGAACAGCCTTTGGTGGTACACACTGAACCTCAGAGGAAAGCGCGACGTTTGGGTTTGAGCCTTGGTGCCAATGGGGCAACTCTGGTCCCATGGAGCCTTTCCTTTTCCGTCAGTCCACCTCACAGCATGTCAGATTGCAAATCTCTGCCCAACCCAGGCCATGGCTCACACAACTCCAGATCCTTCCTTCCTCAGACAGCTTTTGAGCCCCAACACAGGACTTCTACCCGGGTTGTTCCTTCGCTCCAGGGGCCCCTTCCTACCCTGGAGGTCTTTAGCTTGCGACCAAACATTGTGGCTGGAACCACTGCATGTTGTAATCCAAATTTGTCCTCTCATCTCAGCGTTCACAGGCATCAGTTGTTCCTCCGCTCTGAAAAGAAAAGTATGGCCAAAAATGAAAGAGAGTGGACAGGGGAACATAAACACTAGTGGTGTTGAGTGTTAAGAAGATGAAACGCAAACAGTAGGAAGTGCTGAAGAGGTTTTGTCAGCAACAACATCGTTATCAATTTATATTTTAATGGGTCACAGCCTAATGAACAGCATATTGTCCATTGCCGGTGGTTAAACATTTAAGCTCCTATGTGCAGAATTTTGATTTGATTGTAGCATCAATAAAAATATTCTGATCATCAGATTTGTAGAAACATGAGACAATCATGGTAATGGGCTTATTTTGGCTGACTGGAATCAAAATATGTACATGTTTTATGATAATGTTATGAATGTAACAACAATTCAATATTCAATTCAATATTAAGTTAATTTGTATTAAAACAAAGTGTGACAGATATTCCAAGGTGACTGGGTAGCAAATATATTATGAAATAATCACTTATTCCAGTGAAGATTCCATGAAATCTTCTGTGGAAATCTTTTTCCACAGAAGATTTCAGTAATTTACCAGCAGGATGTGGGTATTTTAAATTGCCAGCAGGTGGCAATAAAGGCTGATGATCTAACTACACATTTATGCCAAGGCCTTTCTGAGAGAGGGATTCCAAAATGAAATAATTGGTAGTCTTTCTTCCAGATGTTTGTACTTATTCAGCAACACCAGGTTGATTTGGTCTTTCAGCCTCTTTATAAACATAAAGTCAAAATGTGAAAATAGCTCTAAACTTGTTTAAGAGCGGTGGGCATCTCTCATTAAACGGTTGACCACTGCTGAATTAACAGACCTTTCCTGAATGATTTAGAGTTATTATATAACTTTATTATCAACATTTAAATATATATATAAATACAATAATTTGTTGGAAACGTAAAATGTATTTTTTTCCTTAATTGGACAGATCAACAGAAATAAAAACAGACAGGAAACAATGAGGGAGGGAGAGATGAGTATGAAGTTCAACAAAACGTCAAACCGGAGTTATTGTGATTATATGGTATGCATCTTAACCACTAGGCCTCCGGGACCCAACTACTGAGATGAGTAGCATTATTTAACTATAGAAAATGATTATGGGTGTAATGTGTGTATAATGGGTGCATGCAAATAAGCTTGGGAACGTTATCTCATCACAGCAATAACACATGGTACTCCTACTTAAACAAATTAATGGAATTGGACTCAAAAATAATCAGTTTAGGGGGAACTAATGACATTTATAGTGCAAGTTGTGCACTTTAGACTTCTGTTTGTACAAACAAACCATATTTAGAATGAAACAACTCTCCTTCAGCTCTGAAATGATACGTGGTCGAAGGGTTTGCGATGTTGAGCATCGACATTGGGCCTGTGTACATATGCAAACGTGTTGCTGTCTGCAGCATGACCTAAACCTTAATGATGGTAAGTGCTGTCACATAGCTGACAAATGTGATTGCACAATCCAGTACAGGTGGTGGTGATAAGTAGTATTGGTTGATTAATGCATCTACATGTTTTGATGTAATTCTCCAGTCTGGGCAGTATAGTGCTGGGTGTGTAAATACAGAGAGAGAATAACATTTCATATTGGATTGAATCATGCACCCAATGGGAAACAGACATGTCAAGGCTGTTTACAAGATCCAGATGGATCCTGATTACTGCTTCAGGAGATTAACCAAAACTGTTTACACTCGCGTGTATTTACTTGTTGTTGTATTAGTGAGCACAGACGGTTAACCAGCAGGAGAGCCAGGCTACAGAACTGCCATTACATAAGTGTTCCCTGTGACATGAATGTTGTGACGCTGTAAAAGAACTAAACTAAATAGACTGGATGTCATCTCTAGGTGTTTTCACACCTCTTTCATATACTGTACATATAGTCAAAGCCATCTTCCACAGGAAAAAAATACTTTATTAATACACTTATATAATGTATGTCAACATTTATAGACAAAATATGTACATCAAACATCTTTCATGTAGGTCCCAAAATATAAAATCTCAAGTACCTCTTTCTATAGAAAACTAGTCTTCTGGTAAAACGTTTACATTCACTTCTCTCCTCCTGACTCCTTTGACTCCAGTATTCATACGTAGTACAGAGAATAAACATCTGAGATTTATCAGCTTTTCACAAGTAAAAGGCAACAGCAAGAACAAACACCAGGTTTGACTTGAGCAGAAACAGATGTTGAGTATGCAGACCAGGTCCAGCACAGTGCTACAGTATGTACACAGTTTCCGAGTACACAACGTACAATTGTCCACACTCCACTCTCCTTCGATCTCGCCGGATGGACAAGTGTGCAAGGTATCAAAAATAGAAATGTACAAGAAGTCTATAAACAATAATTACATAAAATCCATCTAAACTGACTGTTTGTCAGTGAAAAACAAGACTTCTCATTCCGCACGGTCATGTGATGACCCATTAGTTCATCCATTCATTGGGTGTACCCTTACTCTTGGCTGTACATGCTTTAGGAAACCCTTGTATTTTACGTTGCCAGTCATCATAGTGTCTAGTTTGAAGGGCATTTTCAGTGATGATAATGGTGACCTACTGGACACAGGCAACAAACTTTGGGTGAAATATTAGCGCTAACATTTGAGGCAACACTTTTTCTAACGATGGCGTGTCTCTCTATTGCTAAAGCTACAAGTGAGATGCATCAGTGTCATCTGCGGTTATTCTTTAACAGCAGCATCTAAAACACATCTTTCTTTACATTCAACCGCGTGTGTGTGTGTGTGTGTGTGTGTGTGTGTGTGTGTGTGGCCCAGGCCCAGTTTATGATACATATGCACTGAGTAAAACACTGAGCTTTAAACATTCAGCCAGAGCTTTGCATCCTCTGAGTGCGGATGGATGTTGCTTTCCCCTCCATCTCTTCTTGATCATTTCTACAAGTTCTCTTGTTTGCTATTTGACCTCCAGGCTGAGAAACAGAGAACAGGTATGAGGATGGACTATGGAAAGGCTCAGTCTTGTTCTCATTCCTACTACTGTCTCTGCTCCTGGGCACTAGAACAGGATAATCTCCTCCCCCCTGTTCTCTTATCTCTCAGTCTTTGGTTTCCAGGTTGAGGGGTGGTACCTGCTTCAGCGCCTGAAGGAGGGCAGGGGAGTCCATGGGGGTCTGAGATATGGCTGGGGCAGGAGAGCCTCCCCTGGGAGACAACACTAGCTGAGGTGGAGGCGGTCTTTCGCTGGGCATGGTGGATGAAGAGCCTCCCACACCAGGGTAGAGCATGGGCACGGCCCCGGGGTACCAGCATTTCTCTAGCATTGGCAGGTAGGCGGCAGCAGAATGTGGAATGAGGTAGAAAGGCATGCAGAGGGGATGTGGCGGAGGCGGATGGTTGGGGGATACGCTCATGTAACTCCCATAACCGCTAGAGGACGATGATGATTCTCCACCTGAGAGCAGCTCATCCTCAGACGACTCCACCCGGGGTCGTTTGTGGAACTGCTCGTCATCCTCCTGCTTGATGCTGGAGCTCTGCCTCTCACCCAGCGCTCGCTTCAGCTGGCTCTCCTGGCCGTAGTAATCTGGACGTCCCTGTGGCGCCCCAGGCTCAGTCTTCTCCAGCTCTCCCCCATAGCCGCTGTCTGTATCCGTATCACTGCCACTCTGCTCGCTGCTCGGGGGAGCGTACGCCCGCTGGATGACAGGCACACAGTTCCTCCCGTAGCCCTCGCTGGGTTTAGGAGGTAAGCTGGTGGGAATCTCCTTGTGAGTTTGGTGCTGGTGGTAGGTAGGGATTTCCTGGGGTCGAGGGCTGAGAGGGGTGCGGGGTCGGACCGGACTTTGCAACACCTCTGAAGCTAACTTGTGAAGGTGATTGATCACATGGGATGGCGCAAAGTCTCCATCAGTCTCATGATTGGCGAGATACTGAAGAATCTCCTTGGCACACATGTGGAAGCCAGAGCGGAACATCTCCTCTGACTTCTCCTGGCTGACAGGAGGCTGCTCTGTAAGCACGACAAGAAACCACACAGTCAGACATTTGACACGGAAGTAGCAAAAAAGAGCTGCACTTATTTTCTCGTAGTCCTGCATAATCCTGTCATTGTGTATTCATCTTGTCAATTTACATTCTGTAAAACAAAACCATCCTGTTTCACAAGCATATTTGTGTGTGTGTGTGTGTGTGTGTGTGTGTGTGTGTGTGTGAATATGATTGATGTGCAGCTCACCAATTTGCATGCCGTTCTGCAGAGCGAGGATCTTCTGCTGCTGTTGCTCTAGAAGAGAGGTGAGGGCTTTCACGTGCTTGAGTGTAAGCTCTAAAACCACAGCCTTCTCCAGATGGCCCAGAGTCTGTAGGAAACACACATAGTCAGCACACCATCTTATACAGCTCATAGACACTAAGCTTTACTACCCATGTACATATGATCTGCGAGATTATCACAAGCAGCAACCATTAAGGCAAACATAATGATTAAGAAATGTTTAACAGAATATGGAATAATATAAATTTCATATATAATATGCAGTCTGGAGTATTAATTATATTACAGTTACATTCAATCAGATTGACCTGAATTATTAAAATCCTCAGTTTAAACAGTTGCACATGACAGAGGACACATCCTCTTTACTGCTGACGCACTCAGCTCAGAGGATGTAATACCACTGAACAGCCACTCGATGGTGTGTGCCACTCAATACAGCGTATCCCATTATCCCTCCAAGCTACAGCATGAACTTACCGTGAGTTTCAGGTGCTCTGGTAATAAATCTTTCAACTGAGCGATGCACTCATTTATCCGGTCACGCCTTTTCTTCTCAATAAGTCTGTGAGGCAGCTTGTAGGTTTCCTGCAAGAATAAACAACAGTGGGTTAATTCAGCTGATCTGAGAGCACACAGCTACTAGCTCTTTATGATCAGAGGCAGTCACACCGATAGGGAGGACTCCAGGAGTTATGTCATAACAGAAATTAGGTCAACCATTTATGGGTCTAAAGGACTACTGCCAGCCTAATTCCTCCCTTAAGTTCACACCCTTTAATAAAAACTATATGGTTATAACAAGTTTTGTCAAAATAAAAACTGACCTTGCTCTCCTCTCCTCTCTTCATTCCTCGCCTGGGTTTATAAACATACATCGGGAAATCCATCCTAAAGACATAAAAAAGAGAAAGAGAACAGCAGTGAGGTATGAGGTAATGGTTTGGTGAAGTGTGAGGTGCAGAATAAATACTATATCAAGTGCGTTAGAGGAAAAGGCTACAAGGTCTAGTACAAACATTTTTTTTCTAAACAGAACTTACCCCTGCACGTCTGACACATCAGCCTGGTGTTTGGACAGAGGAGGTGGCTGCGCGCTTGGAATCCGTTCCATTCTTTTTGCTCCAATTACGCAGTCAAAGTCGAAGTACTGTTCCAATGCAGTTACAAATAAATACGCATTTATTCACGCATTTATTCAAAAAGTTGTAAAGCAGTAGTTAGTGAAACTAAAATGCTTTTAAAAAACGGTCCAAAAATGTATTATTTTAGACTAGTCTTGCTAATGTAGTCGAACGGTTATTTTGGGTGTGAAAATGGTTTCACGTTAGTCCCCGCGATTTCCAAGCCGTGGTCCCGCCGCAGAAGGAAGGCAACCTTGTTGGTGGCGCGTTGGGAAAGTGGGGGAGGACAGAGCGACGAGTTAAATAAACCCTCTGACTCTCAGCTCAGCCTGACCTACCTCTGTCACATGAGGCTCACGTGTCAAACAGCGCTGTATCCTCGGCGGAGGGACGGCCCACTTTCTACCGATAAGCAGCCTTAGTGGGCGGACGGCGGCGGACGTCAGAGAGAAGGGCGGCGCGTGTCGGATCCCGTGTACCACCATGCTGAAGTGTATGGAAACAAGGCTGAGCTCGCCACGGCTCTGGGAACGTGCAGGCAGCGGAGCCGTGCAGAAGTTCAACAGGTCTGGGGCAGTGGGTATGGTAGCAAGCCTGCTGCCAATAGAAATAAACAATAACACAACTAAAACGCAGTAGTAGCCATAAGCATAAATAACATATATATACAGGTTTATCATACAGCAGTGATGCCACGAAATGTCATCAAGTGCGGTGAACGTCACTTTAACTGAGTGCTTCATGAGTGTTTAATGATGCATTGAGGTTTTATAAACATCATGAGCTCTGCACTCAGTGAACAATTGTCTTTATATTTGTAGTTTTATATTCAACATGTCATTTATTTTGTAGGAACAATAGCAGCTTCTTAAGCCTTATTATTTTCCTTTCAAGTTAGACATAATTCCCACAAAACATAATAATCATATTGATAATGACACTAATAGTAGGCTAATACCACTACAACAACAAAAACAACAACAACAACAACAGTAATAATAATGATAATAATAATAATAATAATAATGATAATAATAAACATTCAGCAGTGCTTAAATATCAATATATATGTCTCCATGTCTGGAGGTCAGAAATCCAGTATCGACAGTGGTGTTCCCATGTGCACCTGTGCATGGATGAGTGTGTTGAGTCCGTGTTTGTTGTCATGAGGCGCTGCCGGCTGTCACGTTGATCTCCTCATGGCCCCTGGAGCCTGCTGAGCGCGCAGGGCACATCCAGCACACGCGGCTGCACCTGTTTGCTGCTGGCTATAAGGGCAGGTCACAGCGGTACAGCCTTTGTAATGCAGATTTTCATGAAATAATTTTCTTTTTGCAAATGAAAAGGTGAAAATAGACAGGTTCATTGAAATTGACATCGAAATGATCATGATTCCTCGAATATTTTCCAATGACCTTAAAGTGGTGGTATTATGCTTTTTGGCTTTTTCCCTTCTCCTTTATTGAGTTGTATATCTTTTTTGTGCATGTAACAGGTTTGCAAAGTGAAAAAGCCCAAAGTCCAGCCCAAAGGGAGTTCCCATCTCCCACAGAAAGCTCTTCTCTGAACCGCTTGAAAACAGCTCGTTTGTAGTCCAGCCCTTCACTTCCTTTACTTGTGACATCACAATGAAAACGCCTCATAAAGCTTGCCAAGCGG
>NC_060167.1:23281756-23286607 GCF_021292245.1 Micropterus dolomieu
CCGCGTGTGTGTGTGTGTGTGTGTGTGTGTGTGTGTGTGTGTGGCCCAGGCCCAGTTTATGATACATATGCACTGAGTAAAACACTGAGCTTTAAACATTCAGCCAGAGCTTTGCATCCTCTGAGTGCGGATGGATGTTGCTTTCCCCTCCATCTCTTCTTGATCATTTCTACAAGTTCTCTTGTTTGCTATTTGACCTCCAGGCTGAGAAACAGAGAACAGGTATGAGGATGGACTATGGAAAGGCTCAGTCTTGTTCTCATTCCTACTACTGTCTCTGCTCCTGGGCACTAGAACAGGATAATCTCCTCCCCCCTGTTCTCTTATCTCTCAGTCTTTGGTTTCCAGGTTGAGGGGTGGTACCTGCTTCAGCGCCTGAAGGAGGGCAGGGGAGTCCATGGGGGTCTGAGATATGGCTGGGGCAGGAGAGCCTCCCCTGGGAGACAACACTAGCTGAGGTGGAGGCGGTCTTTCGCTGGGCATGGTGGATGAAGAGCCTCCCACACCAGGGTAGAGCATGGGCACGGCCCCGGGGTACCAGCATTTCTCTAGCATTGGCAGGTAGGCGGCAGCAGAATGTGGAATGAGGTAGAAAGGCATGCAGAGGGGATGTGGCGGAGGCGGATGGTTGGGGGATACGCTCATGTAACTCCCATAACCGCTAGAGGACGATGATGATTCTCCACCTGAGAGCAGCTCATCCTCAGACGACTCCACCCGGGGTCGTTTGTGGAACTGCTCGTCATCCTCCTGCTTGATGCTGGAGCTCTGCCTCTCACCCAGCGCTCGCTTCAGCTGGCTCTCCTGGCCGTAGTAATCTGGACGTCCCTGTGGCGCCCCAGGCTCAGTCTTCTCCAGCTCTCCCCCATAGCCGCTGTCTGTATCCGTATCACTGCCACTCTGCTCGCTGCTCGGGGGAGCGTACGCCCGCTGGATGACAGGCACACAGTTCCTCCCGTAGCCCTCGCTGGGTTTAGGAGGTAAGCTGGTGGGAATCTCCTTGTGAGTTTGGTGCTGGTGGTAGGTAGGGATTTCCTGGGGTCGAGGGCTGAGAGGGGTGCGGGGTCGGACCGGACTTTGCAACACCTCTGAAGCTAACTTGTGAAGGTGATTGATCACATGGGATGGCGCAAAGTCTCCATCAGTCTCATGATTGGCGAGATACTGAAGAATCTCCTTGGCACACATGTGGAAGCCAGAGCGGAACATCTCCTCTGACTTCTCCTGGCTGACAGGAGGCTGCTCTGTAAGCACGACAAGAAACCACACAGTCAGACATTTGACACGGAAGTAGCAAAAAAGAGCTGCACTTATTTTCTCGTAGTCCTGCATAATCCTGTCATTGTGTATTCATCTTGTCAATTTACATTCTGTAAAACAAAACCATCCTGTTTCACAAGCATATTTGTGTGTGTGTGTGTGTGTGTGTGTGTGTGTGTGTGTGTGAATATGATTGATGTGCAGCTCACCAATTTGCATGCCGTTCTGCAGAGCGAGGATCTTCTGCTGCTGTTGCTCTAGAAGAGAGGTGAGGGCTTTCACGTGCTTGAGTGTAAGCTCTAAAACCACAGCCTTCTCCAGATGGCCCAGAGTCTGTAGGAAACACACATAGTCAGCACACCATCTTATACAGCTCATAGACACTAAGCTTTACTACCCATGTACATATGATCTGCGAGATTATCACAAGCAGCAACCATTAAGGCAAACATAATGATTAAGAAATGTTTAACAGAATATGGAATAATATAAATTTCATATATAATATGCAGTCTGGAGTATTAATTATATTACAGTTACATTCAATCAGATTGACCTGAATTATTAAAATCCTCAGTTTAAACAGTTGCACATGACAGAGGACACATCCTCTTTACTGCTGACGCACTCAGCTCAGAGGATGTAATACCACTGAACAGCCACTCGATGGTGTGTGCCACTCAATACAGCGTATCCCATTATCCCTCCAAGCTACAGCATGAACTTACCGTGAGTTTCAGGTGCTCTGGTAATAAATCTTTCAACTGAGCGATGCACTCATTTATCCGGTCACGCCTTTTCTTCTCAATAAGTCTGTGAGGCAGCTTGTAGGTTTCCTGCAAGAATAAACAACAGTGGGTTAATTCAGCTGATCTGAGAGCACACAGCTACTAGCTCTTTATGATCAGAGGCAGTCACACCGATAGGGAGGACTCCAGGAGTTATGTCATAACAGAAATTAGGTCAACCATTTATGGGTCTAAAGGACTACTGCCAGCCTAATTCCTCCCTTAAGTTCACACCCTTTAATAAAAACTATATGGTTATAACAAGTTTTGTCAAAATAAAAACTGACCTTGCTCTCCTCTCCTCTCTTCATTCCTCGCCTGGGTTTATAAACATACATCGGGAAATCCATCCTAAAGACATAAAAAAGAGAAAGAGAACAGCAGTGAGGTATGAGGTAATGGTTTGGTGAAGTGTGAGGTGCAGAATAAATACTATATCAAGTGCGTTAGAGGAAAAGGCTACAAGGTCTAGTACAAACATTTTTTTTCTAAACAGAACTTACCCCTGCACGTCTGACACATCAGCCTGGTGTTTGGACAGAGGAGGTGGCTGCGCGCTTGGAATCCGTTCCATTCTTTTTGCTCCAATTACGCAGTCAAAGTCGAAGTACTGTTCCAATGCAGTTACAAATAAATACGCATTTATTCACGCATTTATTCAAAAAGTTGTAAAGCAGTAGTTAGTGAAACTAAAATGCTTTTAAAAAACGGTCCAAAAATGTATTATTTTAGACTAGTCTTGCTAATGTAGTCGAACGGTTATTTTGGGTGTGAAAATGGTTTCACGTTAGTCCCCGCGATTTCCAAGCCGTGGTCCCGCCGCAGAAGGAAGGCAACCTTGTTGGTGGCGCGTTGGGAAAGTGGGGGAGGACAGAGCGACGAGTTAAATAAACCCTCTGACTCTCAGCTCAGCCTGACCTACCTCTGTCACATGAGGCTCACGTGTCAAACAGCGCTGTATCCTCGGCGGAGGGACGGCCCACTTTCTACCGATAAGCAGCCTTAGTGGGCGGACGGCGGCGGACGTCAGAGAGAAGGGCGGCGCGTGTCGGATCCCGTGTACCACCATGCTGAAGTGTATGGAAACAAGGCTGAGCTCGCCACGGCTCTGGGAACGTGCAGGCAGCGGAGCCGTGCAGAAGTTCAACAGGTCTGGGGCAGTGGGTATGGTAGCAAGCCTGCTGCCAATAGAAATAAACAATAACACAACTAAAACGCAGTAGTAGCCATAAGCATAAATAACATATATATACAGGTTTATCATACAGCAGTGATGCCACGAAATGTCATCAAGTGCGGTGAACGTCACTTTAACTGAGTGCTTCATGAGTGTTTAATGATGCATTGAGGTTTTATAAACATCATGAGCTCTGCACTCAGTGAACAATTGTCTTTATATTTGTAGTTTTATATTCAACATGTCATTTATTTTGTAGGAACAATAGCAGCTTCTTAAGCCTTATTATTTTCCTTTCAAGTTAGACATAATTCCCACAAAACATAATAATCATATTGATAATGACACTAATAGTAGGCTAATACCACTACAACAACAAAAACAACAACAACAACAACAGTAATAATAATGATAATAATAATAATAATAATAATGATAATAATAAACATTCAGCAGTGCTTAAATATCAATATATATGTCTCCATGTCTGGAGGTCAGAAATCCAGTATCGACAGTGGTGTTCCCATGTGCACCTGTGCATGGATGAGTGTGTTGAGTCCGTGTTTGTTGTCATGAGGCGCTGCCGGCTGTCACGTTGATCTCCTCATGGCCCCTGGAGCCTGCTGAGCGCGCAGGGCACATCCAGCACACGCGGCTGCACCTGTTTGCTGCTGGCTATAAGGGCAGGTCACAGCGGTACAGCCTTTGTAATGCAGATTTTCATGAAATAATTTTCTTTTTGCAAATGAAAAGGTGAAAATAGACAGGTTCATTGAAATTGACATCGAAATGATCATGATTCCTCGAATATTTTCCAATGACCTTAAAGTGGTGGTATTATGCTTTTTGGCTTTTTCCCTTCTCCTTTATTGAGTTGTATATCTTTTTTGTGCATGTAACAGGTTTGCAAAGTGAAAAAGCCCAAAGTCCAGCCCAAAGGGAGTTCCCATCTCCCACAGAAAGCTCTTCTCTGAACCGCTTGAAAACAGCTCGTTTGTAGTCCAGCCCTTCACTTCCTTTACTTGTGACATCACAATGAAAACGCCTCATAAAGCTTGCCAAGCGGCTAGCGGGGGTCAGGCACGCCCTCAAACCGAGCTAGTCTGAGCGGAGGCCTTTTGGCTCAACTCGCCTTTGATTGGTTTTCCATTGTAGAAATGTTGTACCTGTACCTACTTACAGGTACTTTTTTTCGTATCACCTCACCTCTGTGGAGGTTCCAAGCGAGCTGAGGGATACTAAAATGTAACGTGAAAACACGACAGACTGCTGATTGGTCAGAGAGAATCGTCACTATTCACTGCATCATCATTGTGTGCGCCAGACAGAGGCCAGCAACAGAAAGTTTTATATTTTACAGTTTTCGTATGGAATTTCATCACTAAATCCACTTCTGAGAAGTTTTGAGGTGAGAAATCAACTGTGTAGATTTCGAATATTGACAGTTATAGGAATATTTTCGGAGTTGAGTAGCTCTGCAAGTGGCTGCGGGAGAAGCCTGTGCCAACCCGCGGGAGGAGCGTGTGAGGCCGGCCAGCCGCCCGCTCACAGAGCCCTCTGCTCCCGCCGTCACACAGACCGCTGCAGCAACAACGGCAGAGGAAAACACAGCTGGAAGGTTTTCAT
>NC_060167.1:23286707-23313382 GCF_021292245.1 Micropterus dolomieu
GAAAACACGACAGACTGCTGATTGGTCAGAGAGAATCGTCACTATTCACTGCATCATCATTGTGTGCGCCAGACAGAGGCCAGCAACAGAAAGTTTTATATTTTACAGTTTTCGTATGGAATTTCATCACTAAATCCACTTCTGAGAAGTTTTGAGGTGAGAAATCAACTGTGTAGATTTCGAATATTGACAGTTATAGGAATATTTTCGGAGTTGAGTAGCTCTGCAAGTGGCTGCGGGAGAAGCCTGTGCCAACCCGCGGGAGGAGCGTGTGAGGCCGGCCAGCCGCCCGCTCACAGAGCCCTCTGCTCCCGCCGTCACACAGACCGCTGCAGCAACAACGGCAGAGGAAAACACAGCTGGAAGGTTTTCATACCGCTTATCTGTCATACATTCTGAGTAAGGTTGAAAAGTTTTAACTTAAAAAAGAGAAAGCTGTGTGGATCGCTGGTGTGTGTGTCGCATTGAACATTACGTCGCGGCAGTTGTGTGTGGCCTCACTATGAGGACAAGCTAGGTACTATCTCTGGGTACTATTCATAGGTACTATTCAATTAAATTCAAATTAGCTTTATTGGCATGAATGTGTAACAACAATATTGCCAAAGCATCATACATACAACATAAGAACAATCAACCTTTTCATTAAAGCGTAAAGTAAAATATGTGTGTTTGTGTTAAAAAAAAATATTAAAAATAAAATAAATAAACAAAACAGTAAGCCTGTGTGTGCGTGTGTTTAAAAAAAAATATATATATTAAAAATAAAAAATAAAACAGTAAGCCTGTGTGTGTGTATGTGTGTTAAAGAAAATCTATCTAAAATAAAAATCTATAATATAATAGTATAATATAAAAATCTATACTATCTGCAATCGAAAACGGAGCAGGGCCGAGTAGAGTCGAGTCTATCGATTTGCGCTATGGTAGCATTTTTCGGCAAGGCAGCATAGATCGTCACACCGGCAACAGTTCAACGTTTAGTCCTGATGGTAAGATGTGGAACAATGATGTTGTGTGGTTGTGGACTTGTGAGTAACTTATACCATCTGCTAGGTTACGGTCGCAGTCTGAAGCGGCTTTGATTTGGATCACACTACCTTGTTTCTTACGACCCGTCCTTCTCTGCTTCTGATTGGCTAGTAGTCCTTACCTGGGAACTGCGCATGTGCAACTTCCAACAAAGATTTTGTACAAGTAAGATGCATCACTCTACGGTGAAAAGAGGAGCTGCAGCAATGTGCAGTATGAGAAAAATATGGTGTTTTTTGAAAATTAAACCATGTAAATCTGTTCTGTTACAACCCCTAATTAAGATGAAAATGAGCGTAATACCACCTCTTTAAAGAAGTGTTAAAACTAACATCAAAGCACAAAGGCCTGTAAACCTACAATTGATAATACACATACAAGAAGTTACTATTTTGATATGACAATATAAACATATATATAAAATGTCCTAACAAATTCAAAACACAAGGACATCATCAGACTCAACAGGTAATGACCCATAATCAAGGATAATCACCTTAATACACCATGCCATGTAGCCTATATGTCACATGTAAACAGGACATGTGGCTTCATTTCATGATCATCAATGTGCAAGACCTTGAGTTGTTTAATCATTCCCACTAACTCCATAATTTGTTCCTCTGCCAGTTAAAGTTAATATGGATGAATGACCTTATGAAGCAAGAATGAATGAGGTTTTGTGAAGCTGTAAGCAAGTATATCTATCACAGTAGGAAATGTGATGTGATTGGAGAAAAGCTGTAACATTTTCTCTTCCCAACAGAATCCCTCCCTCAGGACTTTTGCCTGGAAATCACATTCACCAAAAGCCTTCCAGTATTATATGAACTCATGCTTAAGCTCTTTTTCAGACAATTTATTGATTTCAAAGACTTCTTTTCAAGATAGGGATACAAAATCCAGTCTCACAAGGCAGATGCTCACAAGGCTGCACAATAAGGAAACAGCTTCCCTGACACATTTTGAAAGGATTTTGAAAAGCAAAACTTGAGTATGTATTTTTAATTTAAAGAAAAGAGTTTGTTTCTGACTTACAAAGAATCCCTAGAGATAAACGCTGCATTTAAAGGTTGGATGTCTTATCTCCCCACTTATTTTTGTCAGATGGGTTAAAAAAGTAACAGCCGTGACAAGACAATCCTGAATAAACACTTTCCCCCCCCCCCCCCCCCCCCCCCCCCCATTTTCAGAAAAGTAACCTCTTTCACAGTAACAAATCAGGGTCTTCATTCTTACTGAGAGCTTCAAAAGACCAGGTCAACTAGTTTAACTATACTTAACTATAATGACTTTTAGAAAATACCTTGGGTGTAGTGAATTAGATGGAAATTGGGTGGGCCACAGGACTCAGTAATTAAAAAATGACCACAACACAGGTCACTGTGATTCAGCTGTAATTAAATAACAACAACGATGGAAAGCCCCTTTAAGACAATCTGGGCAAACGTAACACAATTTAAAGATTTTTTAAAATCCTGACAATGGTACCATTGTTTTAGTCCATTCGTAGATCTTGTAGGACTCCTGGAGAATATTGTGGAAACCACCTTTTGGTCTTAATTGCTTTCTGCATAAAGCCATAAAAAAGGGTTTATTCTTTTAGAGTTTTCCATAATGTTGTATGCTAATAAAATGTGTTATTGGACACAAACTTGAGCTGTTAAATACTGTATTTACTCATGATAAATACAGCATTTGAATGGTGATGTCAATATCAGAAGTGTTACAAAAGGGTATTTCAGAAACATTTTAGGTGATAAATTCTCTTGCAGTGCAAATATTCAATAACAATATAATATAAATTAAGGGCAGTTTTAAAATTAAAAAAATTCTATACATGGTCCTCCTATGCTGCAGTAATACGTGCAAACCCTGTATTCAATATGCTAACATTTCCTCATACAACATTGTTATACGATAAGCAACCTTCCTCTTTTGGACCACAGATAAGATTTCAGAGTTCATCTGCTGGTAATTCCTAAATTTACTTCTCTGTGAGGCTCTTCATTCATCTGACTGCACTGCAGCACTTTGGATGAGTGGCACCGCAAGTTGTCAACAAAGGAACAGATACACAGATAATAAGATACACTTTGGGAAAAATACCAACAACCTCATTAACGTCTTCACATATGCGTTGGTCTTTGGTTTGACTTCCATACGGATGCAGATAATTTTTAACACTCACTAACAGATCATTTTACACACTTGTTTATTTAAATAGACTCCAAGAATGGAATGTACAATTCAGACACAAACCATCTATTAGTATAGTTCAGTTTGGTCAGGCAGCACTCCAAATTACATTTATTAGTTCATAATTTTTCCCCTCTCACATACACCCAAACACTCAAACAGTCATTCTCTTCTGGGTCTTTTATAAAGTGACCTACCAAATCGTAACAATCATTTGTGTGCTACAGAAAATATCAGTGCTTTAGGACTAAATGAATCAAAGGAAGATTAAATAATTCAGTGCAGAGAAAAGTAATATATCCAATTCAATGTTTCTCCCAAAATTACATAAGTTTGCTGCCAGCGTGACTCCATAACACTACTATTATTAAGCACAGCATGGACCTGGCTTCAGTGAAGCAGTCACATGATTTGACTTCTCCCCAGTAGGTTTATATGGTTCGATATTCAAAATAAAAGTTACATAAACAGATCAACATTATTTCTCTTGAAAACAAGTTTCAATGTCTCCTCAAAAGTCTTTTTAATGTAAAGTGTCCTGGAATGAGAAGAACCTACATTTTAAATTGCAGAAGAATTATGAAAGTGATACCAAATGCCTGCCCTAGACGTAACAAAAAAAACCACTGTATAGGTTGTATAACAGTATTAAGAAACTTTGTAAAAGTATGGTTCTCTCTTCAGGATTGTTTACAGGTGTTTGACTCCATATGTTAAATAAAAGACTAGTAGTATTATTTAAAATATAAAAGTAAATATTAGTTCCCAAAAATAATTCCTTCTTATTAAGACTTTGCATATGCTTTAAGTCTTTGTATTGCTGTCAGACAAAAGCAAAATATCAAATCATGTGTTGTAGAGTTCAAACAAACCTTCATGTGATCTGAGTCTGCTGGTGTAACACTGAGGATCAAAACCCCAATAAAAGGCCACTTGACAGGAATACTCCCTCACAATGGCTGAACTTTGGCATGCTGTTAGTGTGGTACAATGCAGAAGGCATTCAGGGTAGTAAAGAAGTCAGTGTTTTCATCTCCTAATCGTACAGGACTGGCATCTCAGGTCCTACGGCACTTGGTGCACACTCCACCCACACAGACACATCCACACTACGGACCGTGAGTAACATACTCAGATAACTTTCTCTTCACACAGACACTCAGAAGCACACATGTTGTAGAAACACTTATTATGGGAGTGTCTGTGAAGTATACAGTCAGACATCGACCTAAATACACACTGGAGATGGACACCTTTTGGCATTCTCCTGTCTAACATGTGGTACACTGTCAGGAGTGCTCAGGCACTAGTGAAACTGGCCCCAAGGGCCCTCAAGCAGGCTGCTGGGGATTGATGTTCATGTGAGGGGGATGACCAAGAAGACCAATTCGTTGCTTTTGCTTCCTCTGCTCTGTCATCTGCACAGGCACAAAAAGAACAGTTTCAAGGTTTCAGCAGCTATCACCTTTGTAATACAGGATTTGAAATACACAAAAACTGAAAAAGCTGCGGTTTTTACAGAAGGCTGTGTTATCTTCGACTCCAGGAAGTTACTGCACCCATCCAAGAAATGTTTTGGTGCATAACCCCATGTAAAACCACAACTTGACATTTTTACACTTCAGTTATTGTACGGACTAAACAAACAAGATACAACTTGTTAATTAGCGTTTCCGGTCTTTATGCTAAGCTAAGATAGCCAAAGTAGCTGCACATTTACTGTACAGGAATGAGTGTGGTTTTTATTGTCCCATCTCACTTTCAGAAAGAAAGCACACGAGTGTATTTCCCACAGTGTCAGACTAATCATTTAGGACAATAGTGAGTCCCTTGGTAATAAAATATTTCATATAAGTTTTGTTATTTAAGGACAACTGCACTGTGCATTTTAAACATGAACAAACCCATTTAAGGAAGAGAAAGAACAGCAAAAACTGGAAACACACTAATTTACTTATTAGTTTAGGTCGTCTGAGTCATCAGCTCCATTATGGTAATTTTAACGCTGTAACAACTCTTCACATGTTTTTGTTTATTAAAACATGTGGTCTTGAGTGAGTGCTAATGTGCTGGATGTGAATAACTTTTCAATGGCTAAACATTAAAAGACTCCGACAAGCTATTCCGTTTTATGAATAGAGGCAAAAGAAAAAAAAATCACTACCAAATGAGGGAGTGCATGATATACTGTCACATAATATACCTGCTCCTTGAGCTCAGTCAGCTGCCCAGACAGGTTCACCACCAGCCTCATGGTCGACTCCAGCTTCTCCTGCAGGTTCCTGATTTCATTTTGTTCCCCCTCTGCATCGCTGCTCACCAGTGACATGGCGCGCATCCGTGGGAACCACTCCAGGTTGTGTTCCTGTGGTTGACCAAGCATATCAGCCACAGACTTTTTTAAAAAAATTCTTAAGCGTTTATATGCATTTAGTAGGTGTTATGTCAAAAACATATTGGTGATTTTAACATGAAGGTGCTGCTGTTTGGCAATCAAGTGCTTAAATGTGAACTCCACATGACACTGGTCTACAACCTGTTTTTTTTAAAGGAACAGGCTTTCATGGTGTTGCTGTTACAGGAATAACAATAGTGAGCGAATAACCTCAGACTGGGCACATAGTGTACGGTGCTATAATGGAAATCCCAGTGAACAGCCCAGCTATTCCTTATCATGCATGGATCACTTTTAGGGTTTGACTGCAACTCATGTGCTGTCTTGTTCCACTGACTTCCTGTTTGTATGCACCCGTCTGTTTGTGTCATTAAATGTGCATGACCGGTATGTCTGTCGGTTGAGATTAGAAAAGAGGAACACATTACTGTATTGAGGTGTGTGTGACGGGCCAGTACATGTTTACAACCATAACCTGAACTCTACTTGATCATAGCACTGTACCAAAAATGTGACACAAGGGGAAACGCCCATCATTCTGCTCTCTCATTCAAGATTGCTGCTACAGACTATTATCTATAAAAGCCGCCAATGCACACACTAATTCCCCAGAATGGCTTTGAAATGATGAACGCCCAAGTACGAAATATGCAGTATGTCATCAAGCAGTGAAGCAGTGGAGCAGACAAACATTTACCTTCGGAAAAACATGTCTTTTCCCCTCTATATTCCCTGTAGACATCAACAACCCTGCTTCTCTTGATCTCACGCAGCATGTGGATCACTATTACCTCCAAGGCAGTGTGGCCTAATACAAAATGTATCCCATTTACAAATGGGAAAAAGCTGGCACTATCATCTGAGGTGGTGGATTTGTGTGTTGAGGGTGTGTCTGTGCTTTCTATTTACCCTGATCATCTCAGCCACATAGCTCTCTGGGCCCGTGTATTCAGTCGAATCTTTAACTTTTACCAGCACAATAAAGAACAGGTAGTGCCACATGTTGTGCTCCTCTTTGATGTGCTCCTCAAAAGTCACCGTCTTGTTGTCAAACTTGTCCCGCTCCAGGCCTGTAGGGGGGCAATAACACACATTATTTAAGTTATGAAGTTACAGTATGTTTAAGAAAAAACATAAACTTGCTTCCTTTATACCCGTTTCTGTTTCACAATTACTTTTTTGTGTGGGTGGGTGGTGGCATCATGCTTTCAGGAATTCTACTGTATATTACATATAAAATAAGATCACAATCAGTCGGTCACACTCAGTCATCAGTTTGTGTGCCAGGAATAAGTTGCACAGTCCAGTAAAGCAGTCTCCAGTCTTTAGTTCAACACTTAAATGACTTTTAAAGCTAATCTATCCTGTAATATCAATAGGAAAAATTACTCACTCAATATTGGGTACATATATACAATGACAGTGAACTGGCTCTTTATTCAACATCTGACATAAGAAACTAAAAAACCTATATATAAACAAAAGTAAGAGTATGAAAATAGACAAGCAGATAAGACAGAATTGGTAACAAAACGCAGAACACAGGTTTCAATGCAACTTTAAAGCAGGGTTCACACAAAAACAAGCGTATTTGCACTAAATTGTAGGGTAAAGCTCTGGAAAATTAAGCATCACCTGTGACAGGCTGTCAGATGAGGAGAGTTGGGTGTTGTTTCCTTGAACAAGATGAAACAGCACTTTTTTTTTGCTCTGCAGTGAATTGCAGAGAGTAATGATGTATTTACTTTGGGGATTTTTAAGGTGGATTTGACAAACAAAATATATGCCTAATGTGGTTTGTCCCTGCTTCACACCTTCAAAGTGAATTCTACACAAATATGCTATTCCATAGAAAAATAAATAGAGAGAACGATGCAACGTTATTACAGAGAATTTTCTAAGGGTGGATAATTGTTCTGCTTCACAACTTTGAGCAGTCTTTTGTAACACTACACCCAATGTGATTCACACATATTCTGTTGGTTTATAATCAATCAGTCACCTTGTCATGTGGATTGGAGCTAGTCTTGCTTATCATATCACATGCAAATTTCAGGATTAGTTATCTGCATTTCTGCCTTCAGAAGAGGATTTCTCTCGTTTACAATATTGATCTGACTGGACTCACTTTGGCCTTTAAGGGCAAATATTCAGATACTTAAATTAGTATTAAAAAGTATTTTAGACACACTGGTTGTTTCCTTCTCTGTAAGTGCTTAAATATGCATCTTTTGATTGTGTATAACTGGTAAAGAGAACTTCCAGGTTTGTAGTAATGTTACTAATGTAAATGAAGGATAGAGTATAGCCAGGGATAAAACCTTTGGGGGCTAAACAAACAGGGGCTATATTAGACTCATGTCACAGGACAACAAAAGAATAAAAATGGGTGTTGGGAGCAGTTCTGATTAATGTTAAATCCAGGATAACATGTTCAGTAATCCATAATATTAGTTTTAAATTTATAATGACACAAAATAGAGCTAAATCCACCACCTGTTAATAGTTGTTTTTGCTACAGGAGACAGAGGTTGAGCCTGATTCCTTGCACAAAAATAATTTCAGCTACAGGTAAAAAAAAAAAAATCAGCCAACCTGCGCAGCAAGTTCATGACGTAAATCAATTATTGGCTACAGACCCAAAGATCTGAAAACTAATACAAGACTGAGAGAAAGATTGGTCGCTTATAAAACCCAGCTAGAGGATGGAGAGCCACTTAAGCCTGTGGAGGTCGGCTCCTAATCTCTGCATCTCCTGTTCCCTTGCGGCCCTTCTGGAAACCATAGAGACGGCAGCTCCCCCTGTGGCCTGGCCTTCTTTAACATGAGTGAGTCAGAGCTGATGGCTGGCTGAGTGACATAATAACGTTCTCGTTCCATATGCTTACCACTTGTCCTGACTGCCTGACCCAACACACGCATGCACGCACACATACGCCATGTCCTGCTGGGCTCACACACACATACTGTACAGTCACACACACACACACGCACACACACACGGCAGCATGCACTTGTTTAGGCACTTGCACATGTAACGGACTTATAAGGAAATGCTGATGATGCTAAACAAAGGGAGTCATCGGTGAAGTTGCACCAAACGTATGGTACGAAAATGAATTTTGTGTGTGTGAGTGAGTGAGTGGGAGAAAATGTCTGTGCGTGTGAGACAGGCATGAATTATGGAGGCGAGCAGAGCAGTGGCAGGAAGCTCTCATGACTCAGCCTTCTTTGGAACTACAGCAAACTGAAAAGGGGGGGAGGAAGAGGGAAGGGGGACTGCAACGCACTGCATATACCTTTACAGACTTACCAGAAACCATTAAAATACACCAAAAAAAAAAAAACAGACGCGGAGAGGGGAATTTGGGAATGAAGCAAGTGACATCAGATGGATTGTGGAAGAGCCCTGATGACGTCTTTGAGACAGACTGGGCTGGCAGGATGCTCTATTAATTAGACAAGTAATCCTGTCACTGCGAAGTTAGAGGTTTGGTTCCCATGACAATATCCTTAGGAAATTCTAACAGCACAAGTGATTTCTTGGCAGAGAAGGCCGTGCCACATAACATAAAGGCTAAAAGCTACACCAGTAAATCTGTCTGAGGTAACCTGTAAAATAGTTATCTTTTAGGGCTGCAACCAAATATTTTCATATATTATTTTATCCTAAATATTGATTATTTTTCCTTTAACTGCTTAGCCTATATAGTGTGAGGCCTATATCCAGTGCTCATTCCCAAATCCAAAGTTGTTTTTTGTCTGAACAGTTAAAACAGTTGCTCACATTGAAGGAGCTGTAACCTATAAATGTTCACCATTTCTCTTTCCTTAAAACTATTAATCATTAAAATGGTACGACATTTTCTGTTGAGTGACTAATTGATTATACAACTAATACTTTAAGCACTAGTCAAATTAGCAAAGTGCACCATGCCTGCAGCTATTCTCTGTTAACAAATCAGCTGAGCAGCCTCACCGCAGATGAAGCAAGTCGTCTTCAGGACTTCTTCTTTTTTCTGCTTTTCACTCCTCAGGTCAGCAAAGGTGTCGATGATGACACCAAAGATGAGGTTGAGAACAATGATGATGACCATGAAGAAGAACAGCAAGTCGTAAATCACTCTGGCCGCAAACAGTGGCTCCTGGGGAAAAGAACAGGACAGGTTAAACGTAGAGTAGTATCAAACCTAAAGGTGTACAACAGTAACTTCTGTACAGTGCCTGTTTAGAGGTACAGACTAGAAAATTAACAGATTATAGCAATTATTAACTTTATTTTGACAACAGAGTGCAATTAAGAGTTAAGTAGAGGTTGTACTGTATCGTGGAGGACTAATGTAAAAAGATTGTCCCACTTAAATGCATAACCCAAAGGGCAAGTCTTTAAGTAAACATGTGTTGGGGATGATGTTATGAGTTTAAAACGAGGTTAACCTTCATCATCATGGATGTTAATGGAAACACAAAACCAAAGGTGTAACCTGCCAGATGCTACAGTAACAGAGAAGGGCAGAAAGTCGGTCAAACTGACGCAGCCTGTTTCTTCAGGCAGGACACAGTTTAAAGTTTAAGGTCCTATGCTCTTTAAAGTAACGGGGTGCGCTTGTCCCTGAATGCATTCAACAGAAGGGGAATACCGAGCAGTGTGCACCAGTCTAATGCAGTCACATTCACACTTATTTAAGACAGGCTTGTTTTAAAGCAACCATGTACTGATGTACTGATCCACTGTGTCTACCCATGTCATTACATGGCTGACTGTTACTTTACTCAGTAAAATACCTCAGCAGCCAGCAAGACTTTCTGACCCAAGTTGCATTGTGTTCTGAGTAAGTGAGGCAGACATTCACATCCTCTTTTGACATCATTGGTGGTTGAGCCTGAATTCGGTGGAAATCTATTTTGAAGTTTAATTCTCACACAAGGCGGAGGCAGTACAGCTGTATGGAAACGTTGTGAAACCTCCATGCTTTTGAAATAAAAAACAAGTTCAGCGCACAACTGGCTCACAGCCAGCTCACATGACCAGTGCTGCAGCTGCGAGTGCTACACCCTCTCGGCCCATACACACGCACACAGGACAGTCAGGGGTCTAATCAAGAGTTGCATTTACCTCTTTGGAAGGCTTCCGGAGAACATCTCCTACACCCCCGCCACTCCTTAATCCATGACTCAGCACAGTGATGATACACATAAGTAGAGAGTCGCACGTCCGTTCCATGTCGCTGTCCTCCTCGCTGTCACCCCCCAAATCTGAGGAAACAAAAAGGAAAAGCTTTAAACATGTATTAACAAATTATTTATCATTAGCAGGTGTGTATTTGTTTACAGACCTTCGTAAACAGCTCATATGCTCGGTATATTTACATCACAGCAGCTCCAGAGAACATCATTTACACTATAATGCCTTATAAAACTGATATAACTTAAACTAAACTAAATTTTTTTTATGTAGCATCCAGCTGTGGCTTATAACAAGGATGATTAAATTAACTCATGTGACCTAAAGAGATTATGAAGGTACATTTACATGTAAAAATATTAATTGCATGACATACTAATTACAGCGCTTCTTCAGATAAATGCTGTTTAAGGAAAAGTAAAATCAAAAGTGAGGTATAAAGCACTTTGAATTACCTTGTTGTTGAAACGTGCTATACAAATAAACTTGCCTTGCCTTGCCTATAATACAATATAGTGTATTTATTTTTAAGATTTGTCCCCTGCACGAGACATGACACTGAGGCCTTTATTTCAAACACCTGCATGCAGTTTACGTGAGTCCTAATGTACTGTGAAAAACACATCCTGGGCTTTCTAGTGATGTAACACACATTGGAGTGTGGCCAACAAAGCACATCTCCTGTCTTTTTAAAAATGGCAGGAAATACCAACAAACATGTTTTATGGCAGTAAGGGACTTAAGTGATCAAATTTTCTGAAAGTTCAAAGTTTCTGTTTTTTGCTTCTTTTTTTTTTTTTTACAACAGCCCTAACTATATTGCATTAAGATTTAAGAAGTGTATTTTAAATATAAGCTTTTCAAAATACACCTTTTATCCCATGTTTTTTGGGGGGACAGTGGGACTTGAAAATGATTTTCAAAATTATTACAAGGCAAATCATACCTTGTAATGTACTTTTGTGGAAAAGATAGACATGATGTCCGTTACATGAAACATACTATAGAAAATAAAATAAATAATATTTATGAGAAAAAAATCTGTGTGATACTTCAATTATGTAAAAATACATATTATTCATTATGACAATCCAAGTAGATTATTTTCTGATTATAAATAAATATTAGTAGTCTGCATTAGAGTAGGATTTGATAGCCTTGTAGACACAGTGTTAATATAAGATATCATCCGCTATTTGGTCATAAATATCCTTGGCTGTAGTTGCAGATTGATATCGGTACAAACTTTGTTTACATGTTGTGGTTCACAGTGTAAAGACATTTAGTCAAAGCAAACATGTTTTTGTTTAGCTGGAATGTGACAACAGCTTTGGTGGAATTTGTTCTGATCCAGACAGAACAAAAATCAACATTTCTGAATGATTAAATCCAGTTTGATAAAGTTTATAGGTCGTTTTAGAATACTTAAGAGGAAGACACGTCAATGAATTATGAATTTATGGACCTCTGACTCAGTCAAATGATGGACTGTATACAATATTTCATGATCCCCTTGTCATCTAATTATTGGCCAAATCAATTTTATAGTACTTGTGTTTGGGTTGATGGCTGAGGGAATGAAGCAGATGCTGTTCTGATATTACTGAATTAACTGGGCAAGTTTATGGGTCGTACCTCTGGCAATGTTTTGGACCATGATACTAAATCTAACAACAAACAGAACAAAAGTATTAGTGAGTCAAAGGTAACTGCATTTTCCGTTTTAGTCTGGAAGATGCCTCACATCCTTAGTCATGGGGAGTTTCCAGGCATTTAGACCTTTTGAAGAGTTCACATGCCTGTCACATGAGGGTCAAGCAGGTCACATGTAAATAGTTTAGGTCAAAAGGCTGAATGGTCACGTGACATTCGACTGGGTCACATGAATTAAAATTGGAATTTGTGTGAAACAGCAGAACACAAAGAAACAGGGCACTACAAAACATCCCACAGTTTTCCTTTCGCTTACTGCTACCTGACTTCACAACATTTCAAGTAGACACAACCATATATAATTGCCAGTTCTCTACTTATCTTAGACATCACCGTAAACCCGTCCTACATTACCACTCGTTGGGCTGTTGTGTTTACTCCCAATTTTTTAATTTGATTTAATTTGACTGAATTTCTATTTCGGCTGTGATAATCATTGCAAGATTTAACAGCAACCAACCAATTCAACCAATGCCACATTATTTGATCCCAGGCTGTGTGTCGGCCACATCAGTTCCAACCTTACAAATGAAATGAATCACATTATAAATTGCGCTTGATGTTAGCACTAAAAAATCATGACAAAAAAAAAAAATCATGACAAAAAGAATCCACACAAGAACACCGAACATTCAAATATTATTTATGGACTGATTGTTGTTAATTATTGAAATATATAGCCAGAGACACAACTCTCAAGCTACACCGATGTAAAACCCATTGTTGCAGCATACGTTACCTTCCTGCAGGGCTCCTGAGGAGCAGTTCTCATCAATCCCTGCCTGACACATTCCTGCAGACAGAAACTCGCTGGCCAGACTGGCTACATTTTCTAGAAAGTAGGAAGGGACAGTGCATATGTTTTTTAGTCTTTTCTAAATAAAAATAACTACTGTCTTGATTCTTTAAGGCTGTTTGGAAAAATTATAAATGACAGGAGTCTGTCCTCACTCAGAGTTGCGTTGGGGATTCGATCCACTTCCAGGATGAAGTCATCTTTGAAGAAAATGTAGCCAACGATGGAGAACAGGTAGACCAAGATGAGAGCCAGCACAGCGGTGAGCACGATGGAGCGACCATTACGAGTCACGCTCTTGATTACATTCAGCAAGGTCTCTTCTCTGTATACCAAGTCGAACAACTACAGAGGCAAAGCACATGTTACAAAACACAAGGCAAAATATGTGTGATTCATTGTGAAGTGACTTAAAACCTCTCAGATGACAAAATTAGACTTTGTAAACATGTAGTGTGCATGTGCATTCCTTTAGGTAACATACTGACATCGTCTACATACAGTGTGACCAGTATTTGCTGTACGGTGAACGTGAAGTTACACAAGAAGTTTGTCTGACATGAATTGTGCATATGTTTTCAGCATCTTGTACTTATATATAAATATGGTAATATGTTGTGCTGCATCTGCAGTGGAGCTGCTTGAACCTGTGAATTAATAACATCTCTAAATACTGGCATATCCAGTCTGACACATTATGAAGCAAACCTAAGGCAATGGTGCAGAGTAATTACCACCACAACCACCAACAACAGCCTTACAGCACCAACTAAAGGCAAAGTCTGGCTTGCAAGTAGGGATATGTCCTTGAATACACCATGATGGAAAGCTATGGCTACATACAAAGAGAAGAAATATTTTAAACATGGCTTTACTCAAAACCTGTTGCCCTCATATTTCTTAAGGGTATTACTTGCCTGTGTTCTATACTAGTAAGTGGGGATGTATGTGTATGTGTGTTTGCAAAAGGTGTTAAAGCATGCATTCTTAGTATGTATGGTTTTCTCACCAATAAACTGTAGAAGAAGACGTGGACAAACACCCCCAGGCAGCAGATGATGAGGTAAATGAGGTGGTAGAGGAACTCAAAGTCCAGCACCATGGCCTTGTATCCGCGTGTGAAGGTTCCTCGGTTCCCCACAAAACTTGTCAGGAATATGATTTTATTGCACACCTGGAATATAAAGTCAGTCTCTCTTTAATCATGAGAATCCAGGACAATGAAATCCTATTCATTTTAATATTGAAAAATGAACGTGGCCTTGGTCGAGGGCTCTGGGTCAGACACTGGAAAACAGCAACGTTTACGCAAAATGAGGACACATGGAGTGTGTTTACATGCGCATAAGTAACCTGTTTATTATTGGCATTCTGCAGTGACTTGATTTCTTTAACGTCATGTGTACGAGAAACTAGGCATAGGGATTAACAGAAACCCGGTTAACACAGTAGCTGCCTGCCGGAGAAACCTGACTTCTGATTAGATTTAGACTTTATTGTCCCCAAAGGGAGATTTATTTCACACAGTGCCATATGCTTGGTAAAGACTTAGGGCAGGGAAAGTATCACTGTGACAGCAGAGGGGTAGGAATGAAAGGAAAGGTCATCAGCAGTGCATCCTTTCATATGGAATAATGAAATCGAAGCTCTCACTAAGAATGAAACTGACATTAAAATATACTGACATTAGTGAAAGGTTCACACTCATCAACAAATATATTAAATGTTAGAATGTCAAAAACACAGTCAGGGAGACATCCTGACTACTGACCAGCTGAATGTAAACTAAATTTTAGAGTCACCCGGTTACTGCAGTCCATGGTAACGTGTTCTCTGATTCCCTGCCTAGAACCCGATCTCTCTCAATAGCCCGGTTTCTGGTGTACATGTAAACGTAGCATTTGAGGGGAGAGATGGCAGTGGTGTGTGCAAGACTTTATTTTGTGTGTGCGTGTATGTGTTTAGAAGCACATCTAGAAAATCCCTGGCGAGTGCAGGGGTGGCGTCATACTCTCTAGGGTCCAGTGACGCACTTCACACCCCATAACACAGCCAGGCATTGCCAGGAAGAACTGTAGGGCCAGCGGGCAACACCACAGGCAGACGGGGCACCAGTCTGCCAAGTGGGCATTAGTGTGAGCAAGAGTTGAAAGAAGAACTGGAACTAGTGCGGTGGACGTTTTCCCAGTACTGAGAATAGTGAAAGAAGTGGTGTGATTTTAGCATTTCTCTGGGGAAAATTACTGACATACCACACAACCTCTTGCACACAGGACAAGGAATTTGAGATATTGATCTCTGAGATTTCTGCTTCTACCCCAATACAATGGAGGCTCACACACTGTCTGCAGTTTTCATAGAGACTGGCTCCTGTGTAGAAATATAGTTCCAATAAAAACTGCCCACATTTTTTCTGGAAAAACACTTTACTCTGGGTTTTTAAATGAGAATAAACTAAATTCTCTGCCACTTATTATTTTCTTTGTCAATGGATCTGCGTAATGTTTAGTCCATGAAATGGGAAAAATGAGAAGAAAGGTCCTATCACACTTTCTCAGAGCCAAAGGTGAAATCTGATAATTGCTTGTTCACATTTGAGAAGCTGGAAAGAGAAAATATTTGGCATTTTTGCTTGAAAAATGACTGAAACGATTAATTGATTATCAAAATAGCTGCTGATTAGTTTTCAGAGGATCAATTAATTAACTTAACTAATTGTTTCAGCTCTGCAAAATTCAATTTCCTTCCATTTTGTTGGGGTGGCAACACAAATTTCAGAGATGGACAACTCAAAAGCTGGGCAATCAAAACCAAAACTAACTGCATGGCTTGAAACCACCAGCAATAATTTGGGTGAACTGACCCTTTAAGTCAGACTACTCACATTAAAGGCACCCAAAAGGAAGAGGGTGGGCTCCAGGCCGACAGAGAAGATGAGACGGAGGATGGTGATAATAACGAGGGCTCGGATGCCCAGCGGTTGGGGCATGATGATAACGATGATCAGCGTTGACAACACTCCCATCCACAGCAGTGCAGACAGGTGGGGATCAAGCATCACTGCAGAAGATAAATGTACGTAAACACACAAGGAAACCAACTAAATTTGTGCACACACACAAGCTATAAAGGATACCTGCTAAAACCGCTGAATTTGACAACCCTGTCACACAGCAAACTTGCCATATGTGGAACAGCATCACGTTGAGAGGTTGACGGTGCAGTATGCAGCTTAAATGAGGAAGGCCTCGGGCCTTCATAATGACACTTTGAACTTAAAGACAGACAGTTACATAGCCAAAAGTATATGACATACTTCTTTGAGTATGTGTGTGTGTGCACCAAGTTGTGAGACCCTACCTGATGTTTTCCTTGATCCTAGGCTAACCAGGATTAGTGTCCTAGTCAGGGTTTTCATGTGGCAACGTGTCACTCTTACGCTAAAACCCATGACCAGGTTTGACCATCCTAAAAACAAGGCCACACCCAACCTGCTGCCTCTGATCCCCCTTTCTTAAAACACAGGACTAACATGTGTGCAAGTATGCATGATGGTAAAAACTCCATGAACACCGATCACAGATCAACCTCAGAGTACATAGAAAAGGAAAAAAATAGAAACAGATGAATGTGTTGACGTTGGATAGGTAGAAAAACATCAAGGGAAAACCGAGTAAGAGAAAGAAACAGGAAAATGGGGCAGAACTGAGAGTTGCGGTGGATAAAAAAAACAGAAGGGGAGTACTGCGGGTAAGGGAGCCCTCCTTTCCTCCCCTACTTCCTCTCCTCCCACCATGCCACCTTCTCTCCTTCTAGAGTTCTCTCCCCTCCCAATCCCTGTGGAGATCACATGACAGGTGCCACTTACATAACAGCCATCTCTAAAAATACCTCAGCTGAAAGATTCATGAGGAATGAGCAGAGAGCAACACACAACTCCAGTGATGTGGCAGACTGAAAGAGGGGCGCCTACGTGCTCACAAACTCTGTACCTACCCTACACTTCATAATTGTGCGCAAACATCTATAAAATCAACGGCTGGGATGGCTGCAAGCATGCACTGTCTGCCTGTGAGCATGTGAGCGCGTGGTGCTAACTAAAGCTAAAAGGCAGTCTGTCATGCATGCAGGCAGAACATACTGACCTAGATCTCCTGCTCTTATAACCTTCATTCTATAGCCCCAAGCAAAGGAGGGAGGAGGGCACAGGAAGAGCAAGCACAGTGTGTATGTGAGCGAGTGAGTGCGTGAGTAAGAGAGAGAAGGAAGGGGCCCAAAGCCATAAAAGTGCCTGTCAAAGCAGGCCAAAGGTATGCTGGAACCTCACGTGATGATGTCTTGCACACAGACCGAGTTACAGTGTAGAGGAGAAATACAGCCAGACTGCACTGGTGTTGCACTCAGTTTTTAACAGTGAAACAGACACAACGTTAACATAAAGTTAAAACTAAGATTGTATAAATGATTGAACTCTTGTAATGGGTGTTAATTGTTCTGCTCTCTTTGCACTTTTTGTGCAATTCCCTACAAAAATGAATAAAACGCTACATTTTCTTGTAACCTAGCATAATTCACAACTTCACCAAATAATCTGACGAGACGTAAAGCAACTGTAAAAAGATGTATACAAACGTACGGAATTGTACACATTTTTTTCATTGGTTCGTATTTAAATTAAAGTAGTAGTCAATATTGTGTTACTCTATGGATAATCTTTCATTATGCTCATATTCTTTGTTCATGTTTGAATATATGTAAATGTGAATGGTAATTAAAATTTGCAAATTCTGTCAGATTGATCACAACACAGTTTTTAATATGAGTCAGAGTAGCATGATAGACTTTTAGATGGAAAACTGAACTGACAGAATAAAATCAAATAGACAAACATTACTGTGCAGGATTTGGCAGCTGAATAAATTGCCTTGTTTGAAGTGTAAAACATGATTTATGACTTTTTCTGGTCACCTGATATGATGTGCATGCCCTAACTGAGTCAATGTGAGCTTTGTTTACGGATAATTAAATGGCTCAGGGCGCTCCTGTGTTTATTGTGGTCTCCACTGTACTGAAAGTCAAATATGAGCTCAAGCCTTTAGACCATGGGTTGTGGTTAGTCGGTGTGTGGGTGTGGGTGTGGGGGTGTGTGTGTGTGTGTGTGTGTGTGTGTGTGTGTGTGGGTGTGTCTTAAACAAAGGTAGAGGGCTGCTTAGATCCTGCTCCTAATCCTGGTCAGGTGATAGAAGTCAGCAAATCAGAATATTGTGGTATAAGGAGATCAGTGAGTCAATGCTGATGCCCTGAAGAACAACTGAGAG
The DNA here is from genome assembly GCF_021292245.1 of Micropterus dolomieu. NCBI lineage: Eukaryota > Metazoa > Chordata > Actinopteri > Centrarchiformes > Centrarchidae > Micropterus > Micropterus dolomieu. Next base: position 23,305,346 of record NC_060167.1, read on the forward strand.
TCAGCTCTTCAAAAAGTCTCTGTGGGTATGCTGCACCATGTAAAGGTTTCTTATGAGTGTGATGTGAATGAAACAAAGTAAAAAATACAAATACAAATTGGGTACAATATAAAAAAATGGGTGACATAATATGGCAATGGCTTTTTTTTTTTGCTTCTCCCTAATCTCTTGTTGTATGTTGTAGCAATTAGTGCTATTAATTTAGTATAGCCCATCACTGTAAGGGATCAGCTCTATCTATTTTCTTCATGTCTATTCAATATGCCACATCAGTATAGGTGAACAATTGTCTTTTGTAAGTTTGTAACATGAAAACATGTTAGCAATCCCCCGTCCTTCCTGTTTTGCATTGTTCAGCGCTTAACCTTTGATTGACCCCAGTTTCTAAAGTCTGTATGCAAGAACAATGCAGTACATACAAATGTCTCTCTAATGCTGCATCATTACAACATCAACATGCACGGAAGAATTCACTACAGCAGCATTCAATGTTTCATATGCGTGAAAGAGTGACAGGCAGCTTCACCGGAGCAAAGCTGATATCTACGTAATTCTGAATTTAAAAAGATCGAGCCACTGGAAATGTGTAGTGAGATCTTACAGTGATGTTAGTAACAGGATGTGAGCAGGGTCTGGGCTCAGTTTGAAAAAGACAGGTGTCTGCCTAGATGCGACTGACCTCCATGAACCCCCTCCAGAGGGTAGAAGAAGCAGACCAACAGGTTCATGAGCACAGCCAGGTTGAATGAAACATTACTCCACACTGACATGTTTCTGGAGCACCAGTACAGCACTGGCTGGGCTGAAGGGGAGACATTAGACATATTTTTCAGATTCAATCAAATACAATATGATTAAGGTAGATTTTATCAATACGTTGTGTGAAACAAATTTGAAAACAGCTCCAAGATCCCAAGATGACGTCTTCTGATTGCTTCTTTTGTCAAACAAAACACAGAAAAGTAGCAAAACGTCACACTTACAAAGTGGAAATCTGACATTTTTTGATAAATATTGATGAAAAAAATAATGACTTAAATCATTAATTTAACAAACATAACTTCTTTAATAAACAATCAACTTCAGGGTTCTTCAGTTCTCTAAAATAATTTTACAAACCATTATGGGGACAGTGTAGAAAATCGTAGGAAGAGGATAAAACGGCCAACACTGTTAATAATGTATGTTAAAATGTTGACACCAAAAATAAGCTTTTAAAAAGGTCACAATGAAGAGACAGCCTAAAACATGCCACTTTGACCTTTGCATCAGACACACAGTCTGACGTTTAATAGACAGCAACAGATGCAGGGACTTTTCTCTGTCCATCCCCTCTTCTGAGTGAGAGACAAAATATGGCTTTGTGTGGGTATGCAGTCTTGTACGTGGATTATAAGTGTGACTGAGTGTGGGTGCGGGTCCGTGTGTGTATGTTTGTGAGCATGAGCAAGAGAGCTCTCAGTTGTGATTCATAAGGTTACTGTACAAATGTTTCACGGCTCAAAGAATGTGGAAAGCCCCTGTCTGCTTTTAGACAGTGGAAACATGCACGTACATAACACGAGCACACACAGGGCGACATTGTTAGCCCTGCAGTTATGTTGGGGATTCACATCCCTCCATCCATTTTACCATGCCCTCTTATCCTGTCCAGGCTCGCAGGGATTGAGGTCTATCCCAGCAATGGGCGAGAGGCGGGTTACACCCTGGACATGTCGCCAGTATGTAACCGGGAGACATAGTCGCACAACTGCATCCACACCTATGGTTAATTTGGAGTTTCCATTTCACCTCACCTGCATGTCTTTGGGCTGTGGGAGGGAACCAGAGCACACAGACACAGGCGGAACGCGCAAACTACACACAGACAGGCCTCAGCTGGCCTCGCAACTGTGAGCCGAATCACTGAGCCACCGTGCCGCAACCAAGTAGGGGATAACGGAGCATGAAGCGTCAGGTTATATCTGGACAAAAAAGGCACTGAAGTCTGGTCAGCTGATCAGCGTCATTCGATTCTTAAAATAAACACATTTACGAAGAGAATTGAGCGGCCTTGATAACCCACCACGCTCACTAAGCCATAGTGTCGTTGCTCCTTCTTATGCTTTGCTCTTACTTGCTGCACGCTGCTGCACCAGCTGTGTGAGCAGACCCACCACCCCTGTCACCTCCTATTGTACTTTCCTATGACGATTATGGTTAATAGCACCTCCTGTCTGAAACATTATGTATAGTGTTGGTTTAGTCAACTGATCAATTAACAGAAAATTCATCTGCAAATGGACTAATTGCTTTATTAATTTGCTTGAAGCTTCTCAAATGTGATGATTTGCTGGTTTTAAGAGTTTTATATATTTTGTTTTATATAGTTTTAGATTCAGTATCTCTGGGTGCGGTTTTTCGGTCAAACTAAACAAGCAATCCGTAAACGTCACGCTGGGTTGAGTTCTGTGATGGATCACTATTTTCTGGTACACTATAGACGGCGCTAACGAATAATAAACATAGCTGACTTAATCACTTGTATCCCATATGTCTGTGGGTAGCATTAGAGTGATATTGCGCTCTTCAGAAAAAGAGTTCATTCAGCCAAATGCAAGTAAATAATGAAACCTGTGTCATGTGACACAACTGAAATATTAGTAATGTGTATTTGACCACTACGGGCACTACACATGCTACATTTTGACCCCTACCTCTGAGCTTCTTCTGCCAGTTCATCTCATTGAAGAGGTCCTCTGCTCGCAGGAAGAAGTCGTTGATCTTGCTGCCCTGTTCGTCTCTCTCTGTGGTGTAGTAGATTCGCAGCTTTGACTCTGAGGTCAGGAACTCACAGATGTTGGGCACAGGGAACACTATCTCCTCCATGGTGCGGTCATGACGCACGATCTGAACACAGAGAGACGCACGGTCACCTCCACGGGGCAAACACCTTCTGACAGTTTCTTAGCAAATATGCAATAAAAAAAATCTGTTTTCTAGACGATTAACTTGTTTTGCAGAATTTGACTAGAGTTGTGTGTTGTGACCTCTATCTGAGCAGTGTGTTTGGCGTAGAACTCCAAGGCCTCATCTCCCTCTCCACTGGCCCCTCCTGGCTTTAACATAATGGACAGCTCCTTATTATGACGTGCCAACTGTGAGGAACACACAGCACAGCAACAAGAATTGAGCTTAATTAATTAATTAATTATTAATGTTGGATAATCAAAATGGGATTGAACAGCAGACCTGGTGAGCTAAAATGTAGATGTTGTGTCCAACATTTCGGGGGGAAGCGGCATCATGTTCCTCCTCTTCCCCATTGTCTTCTTCCTCCTTTGTGTCCTCAAACTCTACTTCTCCCTGCAGGTAGGCCTTTTTTATCACCTCCACCTGGACACACACACATGCATTAACAACTTTATACTTTTTCAACAGGATAATATGTGATATTATGGCAGCAGCTGTGAAGAGGATGTCATTTCCTCACCAGCTCTTTAGGCCTCATGTTGTACAGGATCCTCTCTGCATTCTCACTGTCATGACGGCTCTCCATGATGGCGAGCAGCAGCTTGGACGCATTGTTCTGAGAGTGAAAAAAAGCAGAGGACGCACTAAGAACTTGAGCTCTGTCATTTCCTTCATCCAAGGAAAACAGAAAGAAACCCCGGTGCTCTAGGAAAATGCACTCTGCAGCTATTTGTCTTGGCAGGCGAGCACAAAAGTTAGTTCAGCTCAGACGAATGAATGTCCAGCTCTCATAGTTGTAGCCTGTCAGTGATATTCCATCCCGCTGTGAAAGGAAACTACTGCACAATTTTGTTTGTTTTCATTTTTTTGGCCCGAAGCCCAAACCTAGAGTTAACCCATTCTTCAGTTTCAAACCAAGGTACAAAAGTGTAGATCCTTCCTCTACTTCACTTACGCCATCTCAGCCAACTCACCTTGAGCTCCAACACCAGGTCCATCCGCTTTTTCCCGAGTGGGTTGATGTCATTAAGGATCAGGGCGATAATTATATCAATTCCATTGGACTCATGAGTGGCAATGCAATTCTGGAGAAAATAAAGTAAGAATTTATAAAACAGACAGAGCCTTAGTGCCATCCCATCCTCCCCCTCTGGCAGAGTCTCTTTATGTACCTGGTTTTCATGGCAGGGGCCTTGGCAGTACTCTGTGAGACTCTCCAGGGTTTGGTTGATGAGGGCAACGTTCTTCTCGTTGATGTACAGTCCAAGTAGTCCGAGACCTCCTGTGGTGCTGCCACAGATACAGTCTAAGAACTGCAGAGTCTCACACACGAGGTTGTGGTTGTTCTTGTTGTTTTGAAAGCGGAGGAAGTTCTGAGGAGATAAAAATGGTTTGGGTTTGGCAGATAAGATCAGAAGTGGGACAGCGGTACTGTGACATGTCTGTATGGACTGAACTGGACATAAACCAAATAGCATAAGTGTCATTTAAACTGGGCACACTGGGGACATGTCCCCACCACATTTTGAAATGGCTGGTTTTGATCCATGACTATTTGAAAGCATTTGTTAAAAATGTATTGAAAAATAGCTTGCACGTAGAAATGTTAACTAATAAAAGAAAATGCTTTGAAAAAGGTTTATTTGCACAACAAGAAAACAGGCAAAGCAATTTAAATATAGAAGAAACAAATGTCATGGTCCAAAAAAGTAACAGGCTTCTGATTACTGCATTATATTCTGTTATATTTTTCTATTAATGAATTGTCACTTGCCAGCTGAATTTTTTGTTTCTCTTTTTATAAATGAAGACATTTCCACACTAAACTGGAAAATGTCTCCAGGAAATTAAATGGTTAATGCTCAAAATCTTCTAGGGGAGCACCCCCTGACCACCCACTAACATATTTCAGCATTTCATATTTCTTCAAAATAGTGTTAAAAATATTTTCATCTTGTTTTTTGAGCATCGTCAGGTCCCTTGACACAAGTGCGTCATCGTGCCCCTAATCTGAGCCCTTATGTCTCCACCACTTTTCAACACAAAGTGACGTCCTTGCCAAATATAAAAACAAAACCGAATAGCTACAAATGAAAATTCTGCTCAGTCAGAACTCAGTCAGAACTCAGTGGAGGTTTTAAGACCAAAGACAGGGCGAGTAAACATCCATATTTCTGTTTTAGCCCTCGACAGAACTGTTGAACTTGACTATACCATCAGAAGCATGCCAATGTGCCAGCAGTCACGAAACCCAAACTTCTTTGCAAACTGGAGTGCTGTAAATCTTTAGCTTGGCATCACATTGCAGCAGGGTTTGTGCACCAACACAACATTTTACATTCTGAACAAAACAATGTTGGTGCTGAAAAATAATTTGATGACAAGGTGCAACTTTTAGACCCACAGAATAACAATTTCTGCAAAATACAAAAGAGGCTAACTTGCTCTGTCTTCATAAAAACTAAAGGTTAGATCTCAGTTACACATGAGCGAGTAGTTGATAAATTATTTTTAATTTACTTCTTCAGAGATGTCTGATTTCTAATGGAAGTACTGTACTTGGGAGGATTGCTATTTCAGCATGTACTGCCATTAACTAAAATAGCTTTGCCACTAAGATGAAATAGAGTAGAGGCCAAGAAAGAATGACTTGCTGAGTCTGTACAAACTGAGGCCCTGTAGCCAAGTGTGACCCACTCTAATGGATATCTGTAAAACTAGCAGTCTGAAGCTCAGCCTGGCCCACCTGTAGATCACGGTTGTGATTCTCACAAAGCAGCTGGAGGAAGCGAAGGATGGGCTGCATGATAACGATTACAAAACTCATTTCTCCCTCGTCCTGGTTCTTGTCCCCAGCGCTGGCCTGGCCATCTGCTGAATTGAAGTGGTCCTCAGGGTCTGCTTCTCGCCGGTAGGAGTTAAAAGCCTTCTTGGTGGCAGACGAAGCCTCTAACAGTTGTTCTTTCACTTCCTCTGTCACGGTCACTGCTGAGTCTCTGGCTAAAGAGAGACAGTCAAAAACCCACATAAATCCTCTTTCTACTCCGGATCTGCACCTTTTATTTATCTTTGTTATATAATGTAACGAGCAGTGGCATCTTTTGTTGGTAACAACATGACTTTAGTTCATACATCAGATCATAATTTGTGACCTCTGACCTTTTTTGCGAATGGGGACATCTTTGTCCTGGCTGTCCTCATCTTTGTTCCTGTTTCCCAGGTCGCTGGTATTTACGGTTACGGTGGCTTTGATCTCCAGCTGGGCCACCTTCATACGGTCATAGAAGACCCTGAAGAACTTTTCCGATTTCTTGTCTTCTGTCAGACGGCCAAAGAATGAACGCTGGACAAATGGGACAAGAACAGAAAACAAAGAGATTATTGATCTTATTGTCTGCTAAATGTAATCTGGTTGAGCAATTAATTGTGCCAATCATTCTTCAAGCAAAAAAACAAAAGTTACTCTGGTTCCAGCAACTTAAATTTCTCTATTTTATATAATTTTCCAAATGTTTTATCTTAGGGTTTTAGCCTGTTGGTTGAATAAAAGAAGTAATTTGAAGATATTACCTTGGAATGTCTACTGCTACTAACACTATTTTCTGACTGATTAGATAGTCAAAACTTCATTTTTCTCTCCACCTTTGTATTATGCAACTGATACTAAAGAGTAAAACCAGTAAACGTAAATGTTGAATGTGGACTAGGCCTAAAGCTGTAAGATGCACTTTTGTGTCTTTCTATGCACATTCATTCTATCAAATTTACTAAGAAATCATCATTCAGTAAGAGCACAATGGACTTGAATGGACAAAGCATTGTGTAACCACAGTGAAGCAAGGGTTTGAACGCCGCAGTTATTGCTGTGAATGGGGTCATGCAGAATTAGGACACTTTTGAGCCTGTGAGCGCAATGCATACACTGTGTCCCAATCTACAGGGCTGTTGTTTTGATTATGTAAGAGCTGTTATCTGCTGCACCCTATGGAAAGGCTTCAACCAGCAGGAGCACACTCACCACGCTAACGGGGTAAAAAAAATTACAGTCTGGTCGACTTACATACATAGAGAAATGGAGACGGTGGGGAGAAAGAGAACAGAGGTGAAAAAAGGCAAGAAAGAGGGAATGAGGGAGCAAAAAGTTGAAAACAAAAAGCAGATGATTGAGAGAGGGGAAACGACAGCCAGCGATAGGGAGTGAGAGAATGTTATCAGACAGTATCTAGGCCAGTTCTCCAAGTTACATAATCATCTGTCTTTGCAGGTTAAGTGTAAAACTGGGCTACTGGAGGAAACAAATAAATGATAGTCACAATGAACATGTTAAGCAAAATGGACAAAACAAGCATTGTTTCTCTTACTGCAAGGACACTGTCTGAAAGAGTTCAAGTACTAAGAGGTTTCTATGCATTGGAATTTACTGATAAACACACTGCTAAATCTTTTGATTCAAAATTAAATATAGTGACCAACCAAGTAAGTAGCCAAGAGACTGTGAGCGCATTATTAACACAACACAGAGCTAACCTAGTCTTCTTCCACGTTTCTTCCAAGAAAACAATAACTGTGTGCTTGTGCCCCAAAGCAGATTCCAGAGTCTTATTGAGCCCCACCCCGGCCCTCCACCACTGAGCAGCAGCCTTCCTGCACGTACACACTTTGCCAACACTCAGGGATGAGGAGATAGCAGCATGGGGAGGGGGACGAGTGGAGGTGGGGGGCTGCCGAGCAAGGCCATCACGTAATAAACAACTTGAAGACAGAGTGGAGAGTGCAGAGAGGGGATTAGCTGCACCACCGGCAACCCACTAACAGCTCACAACTAATAGTATGCCTGAGGAGGGAGGGTGGTGGTGGGGGTGCGAGGATGGTAATGCCAGTCTGTCTTTGCTCACATAACTCTGTCCTCTAACATCAGCTAAAGCTAAAGTGTGTGTGGTGTGTGGCGACAGGAGCGCAGAGGGTGAGGCATGAGGCCCAGGCCAGGGCCACACATTGATTGGACCAGAGCAAACAGAAAGAAGAGCACTTGCCATCAACCCCAACCCCCCCACCCTTTACTATTACATAACTCGCACACACACA